>NC_069502.1:1212199866-1212499866 GCF_027579735.1 Bombina bombina | reverse complement strand
ACCCGTACAGTACGTGAAAGAATGACCCAACACAAGAGTAGCATTAGAACCAAAAAGTTAGATGCCCCAGTGGCCAACCATTTCTTGTCCGTAGGTCACAGTTTGACTCAATTGAGGTTCCAGATATTAGAACAAGTGGGACATCTTAGGCGGGGGGGGGGGGGGCAATAGAGCTAAGAGACTAAAAATTAGGGAGGCCTATTGGATCAATAGACTAGATACCATGCATCCAAAAGGTATGAATAGAGAACTGGACTGGTCTCTATGTCTCTAGAGTATTTGATTCATTGATTGTCTTAAAAAGTTTTTAATATGTTCAATATGTTTGAAATGTTTTTCAGATTTGTCGGGAGCAATATGTGCTTAACCTGACTTTTCATATTCTGTTAGAAAAAAAGTTTTTTTTATATGACCACCAGATGGTGCTAACATTCAGTATGTCAAAGGTGTTTAAAGGAATGGGTGTGGTTTACAGGTAGATTTAAGCTGCATGATCTCCAGGTGTAACTATGCATGATTAAGGACTAAGTCCGAAACATTGCTGTTTGTTGGTCTGGCTGTTCACTGTGCATACTGCACGAATAAATCTGTTGGAAACTACTGGTTGGTGCTGCTTCTTCTTTGTGACTTTATATTGTGTGGAGTACAGTGCAGTATTCCTGAAGCGTGCACACCTTGTTACTTTCAGGTGCTGGATTTTTGGTTTGTTTTCCCATAGGAAACAATGGCGCTGCGCTAGGAGATGAATGCTGCTTTTTTACAGGTGTTAGGTTTTTTTTCCAGCCAGCTCATCCCCATTTTATTCTATGGGGATATCGTGCACGAGCACGTTTTTCCAGTTTACTGCTACCATAGGCAACGCTGGTATTGAGAGTTGAAGGGAAGGTAAATTATGCTCAACGCTCCCTTTTCTGAGCCTAACGCAGCCACTCAGACAACTCTAAATACCAGCGTTGTCTTAAGGGTGTGCTGGAAAAAAAAGCAGCGTTAGCTACGCGGGTCTTTACCAACAAAACTCTAAATCTAGCGGAAAGTGTCTTAGTAAATGGAGTTCATTCAGCAGAGGGGGCTGTTACTAGTGCTGTTCCTCAGGGGTCAGTTCTGGGGCCTGTTTTGTTTAACATATTTATCTGCGATATCAGCAAAGGGCTACAGGGGAAAGTATGTCTGTTTGCAGATGATACAAAAATTTGTAACAGAGTGGATGTTCCAGGGGGGGTAGACAAAATGAGAAGTGATATACAACAATTGGAGGATTGGACAAACGACTGGGATCTAAAGTTTAACACAGCAAAGTGTAAAATAATGCATTTAGGGAAGAAAAATCCAGATGTTAATTACAGACTCAATGACACTTTACTGACTGTTACAGACGAGGAACAGGACTTGGGAATTATTATTTCAGATGATTTAAAACTTAGTAAACAATGTAGTAATGAAGCGAGAAAGGCTAGCAGAATGCTTGGATGTATTGGTAGAGGTATTTGCAGCAGAAATAGTAAGGTTCTTATGCCACTTTATAGATCATTAGTTAGGCCTCATCTTGAGTATTGTGTGCAGTTCTGGAGGCCATATCTTTAGAAGGATATTAACAAACTTGAATCTGTGCAAAGGAGGGCTACCGAAATGGTACATGGTCTAAAAAATAAAACTTACCAGGATAGGCTCAATGACCTAAATATGTATAGCTTAGAGGAGAGAAAGGAAATAGGTGATATGACAGCAACTTTCAAGTACGTTAAAGGGTTTAGTAAAACTGAGGCTGTGGGTATTTTGCATAAAATGGAAAATTCAAGAACAAGGGGTCATGAGCTCAAGCTAAAGGGTAGTATATTCAGGAGTAGTTTGAGGAAGCTTCTTTACAGAAAGAGTGATTGATTTATGGAATAAACTTCCTCAAGAGGTAGTAGCGACGAACTGTGGGGTACTTTAAAAATGCATGGGACAAGCATAAGGCTATCCTACAAACTTGATAAGTTTATACTGTTAGGTAATATTGGGGCAGACTTGCTGGGCCTATGTCTCTTATCTGCCGTCAATATCTATGTTTTTATGTACAAAGCCAATGAAAAGGCACGCAGTCCTAGACATATCATTCACTTATGCATGCAGATACACACACACACACACACAAACTACATAGACTACACTTATACAGGCAGATACACACACAAACACACACACAAACTACATAGAATACACTTATACAGGCAGATACACACACACACACACACACAAACTACATAGAATACACTTATACAGGCAGATACACACACACACTACACAGCATTCACTTATACATGCAGATGCACAGACACTTCATAGTATACACTTATACATGAAGATACACACACACACACACACACACAGCATAGCTTACATTTATACATGCAGACACACACTCACACACTACATAGCATACACTTACACATGCAGATACACACACACTACATAGTATACACTTACACATGCAGATACCCACACACACACACACACAAACTACATAGTATACACTTATACATGAAAATACGCACACACACAGTATAGCTTACATTTATACATGCAGACACACACTCACACACTACATAGCATATACTTACACATGCAGATACACACACACACAAACTACATAGAATACACTTATACAGGCAGATACACACACACACACTACACAGCATTCACTTATACATGCAGATACACAGACACTTCATAGTATACACTTATACATGAAGATACACACACACACAGCATAGCTTACATTTATACATGCAGACACACACACACTGCATAGCTTACATTTATACATGCAGACACACAGACACACACACACACACTGCATAGCTTATATTTATACATGCACACACAGACACACACACACACACACACACACACACACTGCATAGCTTACATTTATACATGCAGACACACACACACACACTACATAGGATACACTTATACATGCAGATACACACTTATAGATACAGATAGACACACACACACACACTACAGCATATATGGGTATCTGTAATTCATTGTATGGGGTCCTGGGGTTGGCAAGCACATTAGCTGGCAGTCTGAGGCTGCCTCTGTTCGTTTCCCTGGTGTTAGCACTGCTCCTCGTATATAACTGAAGGCCTGCTAGTATTATCACCAGGGGTTAGACGTCATCACTACCAGAGGTTGGAGGTTACCATTACCTGATGTCAGAGCCTTCTTACTCCTGCTTTAACCACACACCATTCCTTTTCCACAGGGAATCTAACCCTGGGAGAGAAAAGCCATCTGCTTCTGAGTATGGGCCCAATAGAATTAAATATATATATAATGTATTATTTTATAATGCATGGGGCAATGTGGGACAGATGGCTAGCAACCTGGGACAGACCCCTAAAATCAGGACTGTCCCATGAAAATCGGGACAGTTGGAGGGTATGAGAGTGTACTGTTTGATACCAATGAAGCCAATGCTGCGTTGTCACACAATGGTCTAAATTCATAGACGCTCATGAGGCTGCAGTACGGGTCTCATCCCGTTTGTTCTAAATTCATTGAGCACATGAACTATCTTTTCCAGCATTTTGTTAGTGGGAGTTCCAGCCATAAACAGTAAAGTTGCATAAGGTGCCAAAAACATGATCTCTCACACATCAAATGAGAACCACTAGCAACATAGAACAATACAGTAGCTACAACCACAACACTTTTTATTGAAAAATATTCCCAAGGATAGAAGGAATGATGTTTGGGGGGGTTGGGTGTGTATTTAAGGGTGCTCTCCAGATGGGGTTGGGTTTTTCATATACACTGCAGCTCAGAGTGCAGGTTTCATAGAGAATCATCTATCCTTGTGATGTATGTTGGCTTGTGGTCGTATCTCACTATTTCAGTACCGATGAGGTTTTCTTCTCTGTATTTCTCTTTAAGTGTTTACAAGATTTATTATGTGAAGTTTTATAGAGTTTTGTTCACTTTTGTGTGTCCTGTAACGTTACTGGTATCCTTCACACTGTGTGTGACAAATGAATGGCTGTAATACACATGCAGCTTCATTGGTTGTATTGGAGAGCGACTGACAACCTGCAGCCGTGATCCGGGGCTGGTACAAAGCTTTATGAATTCCTCGTTTTTTTAAGTTGTGATGTTGTGACAAGATTTTCAGTGAGTTGTTAGTTTCAGCAACAGATTTTATTAAATCTAACTCACTGTGTCCCTGAGGTCTTTGGTAACACAGAGTTAATAAAAACAGACAGACTAATCAGACTACTAGGAGCTTGTGCACTGGATAATGCAATGCTATATACATATGGGATATTAAACACTTATCCCCTGAGTAAATCCTACTTAGTTATGATTCATGCTGTAAAGAAATATGCATAATTCTCTGGATTATCTGTGGTTTACAGACAAACTTAATGAACTTATTCTAATGCTGCAACACTCCCTAACAATGCTCTAAAACCGAACGTCTCACTTTATAGGGGTTGTGTATTGTAAAATTGTATCCACTTTAACGTGTTCTCAATAATCTATAGTGCCTGCTGGAGTGTTATTACAAATTGTTTCTTTAGCTTTGTTTTGTTATTTGAAATAGTTGCTTATGCCTATTTTAACCCCAACCTATACTGAAAATTTAAATACTTAAGTATTGGCAATGTAAAAGCTATGTAAACATAACCAGGGGAAGAATAGTCCCAGTGCGAGGTAGGAAAGATAAGTACTACATTTGTAAAACTACAATTGTTTTTTTTAAGCATACTGACATAGATAAGATAAGGAGGCTTTGGTTATGTGTATAAAGAGTGATAAGGTAAGGAGAACTGATCTTCCTGCAAGCACAGCCCATTTTAATAGGATGTGGTCTCAAAGGAAAAAAACAGCTAATTCAAATGGAAAAATAAAGCTAAAGGAACAATGTCCCATACATGTTATACTCTTCAGCTGGTATAGCAAGTTATTATAAACACATTAGTCCAGATTACAAGTGTTGCGCTAATAATAAAAGCTTATATTAATGGACCGTGCTTACATTAGCACGAGACTTGATATTACAAGTCCATGGTAAAGCACAATAACCACCAGAGAAGGGTTAGTGAGGCCGATTTCACTCGAGCGCAACCTATACTTTCAATAGATAAAGCAAGAACGCTAACTTTTGTTCATATTACAAGTTGAAAGCTATAGTTTGTACTTGAGCAAAAGCCAAAACTGTGCTAAAATGTGTGCGTGTGTGTGTATACATCTGTATTTATGTGTTTACATCCCCCCACATCGCAAACACTAAATAATACTTTTAATCCCTAAATCTCCATCCCCCACAATGCAAACACTAAATAAATCTATTAACCCCTAAACCGCCATCCCCCACAATGCAAAGTATTAAACTAATAACTTAACCCCCTAACTTAACCCCAATTAAAATACAAATAAATGTAATTAAAAATATACTAACTACCTTAAAAAAAAACATATCTGTAGAAGAAAATTAAAACCTAAGCTTAAACTAAAAAAAAAAACTAAGATTACTTGAAAAAAAAAAAAAAATTACAAAAAAAAAATCCTACATTACAGGAAATAAATAAACCTACCATTGCAGGAAATAAAAAATCCTACCATTACAGGAAATAAATAAACCTACCATTACAGGAAATAAAAAATCATACCATTACAAGAAATAAATAAACCTACCATTACAGGAAATAAAAAATCATACCATTACAAGAAATAAATAAACCTACCATTACAGGAAATAAAAAATCATACCATTACAAGAAATAAATAAATCCTACCATTACAGGAAATAAATAAACCTACCATTGCAGGAAATAAAAAATCCTACCATTACAGGAAATAAAAAAATCCTACCATTACAGGAAATAAATAAACCTACCATTACAGGAAATAAAAAATCCTACCATTACAGGAAATAAATAAACCTACCATTACAGGAAATAAAAAATCCTACCATTACAGGAAATAAATAAACCTACCATTACAGGAAATAAATAAACCTACCATTACAGGAAATAAAAAATCCTACCATTACAGGAAATAAATAAACCTACCATTACAGGAAATAAATAAACCTACCATTACAGGAAATAAAAAAACTTACCATTACAGGAAATAAATAAACCTACCATTACAGGAAATAAATAAACCTACCATTACAGGAAATAAATAAATCCTACCATTACAGGAAATAAATGAACCTACCATTACAGGAAATAAAAAATCCTACCATTACAGGAAATAAAAAAATCCTACCATTACAGGAAATAAATAAATCCTACCATTACAGGAAATAAAAAATCCTTCCATTACAGGAAATAAATAAACCTACCATTACAGGAAATAAATAAACCTACCATTACAGGAAATAAAAAATCCTACCATTACAGGAAATAAATAAACCTACCATTACAGGAAATAAAAAATCCTACCATTACAGGAAATAAAAAATCTTACCATTACAGGAAATAAATAAACCTACCATTACAGGAAATAAAAAATCCTACCATTACAGGAAATAAATAAACCTACCATTACAGGAAATAAATAAACCTACCATTACAGGAAATAAATAAACCTACCATTACAGGAAATAAATAAACCTACCATTACAGGAAATAAAAAATCCTACCATTACAGGAAATAAAAAAATCCTACCATTACAGAAAATAAATAAATCCTACCATTACAGGAAATAAATAAACCTACCATTACAGGAAATAAATAAACCTACCATTACAGGAAATAAAAAATTCTACCAGTACAGGAAATAAAAAAAAATATACCATTACATAAATGTTTGATAGGACTTGACCCCTGGCTATCATATAGTCATCTTGTGTACAGTGTTTGTAACATTGTTATATATACAGAGCTCAATTCACATGCACACTCCCTAATCTACCTCATTATGCTCTTATGGAAAGGAGCTAAGTTTCAAGTTTTTTTTTTAAAACTTGACCTTTTATGTTGTCAAGCTCCGGCCCCTTAAACCAACAAACACCCAATACCAACCCTTCAACACCATCATAAATAAGAGACACCAAACTTAGCTATTGGTATAAATTGGCCGCAGCCATTTATTCAATAAATAACTTTGTAAAAACTTTAATGACAATAAATAAAGTGCAAATAACTGTAAACATTTCACACATCAAAAAGCAAAACTGCGGTGCTAGTCCTTCCTGCTTTTTTCCTGACTTTTACTATGGCCGTAGCTCCTTTAACTGGACCCAACCGTGCAAGTGGTTGGGCCCGTAAATGATCATCCATCTAAGTTTTCTAAGGAACCCCTTTGTTACGGTACCAACAGTGTACCAAGGGTTAATACCAGGGAACAACGTCCTGCATAGGGAATCAGCAATTCACAAACCAGCCAGTTTTCAGGTTTAAACAGAATATCTGCTTTATTTGAAGGCAGCACACAGATTTATACACCCTGGCTTCAGGTTACAAAGGGCATTGGTTTAACAGTAAAGCAAACATATGAACAATGCATCAAACCTCCAACAATTGTCTATTCACAGGTAAAACAGATTAACATATTAAGTTAATTAACTAGGGAAGAACGTTTACTCAGACAATCTGATGTTGGGCAGTCTAGTTAACATAATCACACAAGGACACAATCAGTTTACCTAGACAGACTCCTGAGACACAATCAGATCTTAAACATACATAGAATACATCTTATTAGAGAATATAGGAACAGTTCTTATTAGCTATAAAGTCTTTTATGCCCACTTTGCTTATAGAGTCACAATTGCTCTCACAAGGGGCACTCACACCCTGTACCCATCCTGTATTTATGGATACAGGGTGACATAGACATAAGACAGAGTTATGAAAGTACATGGGGTGTCCAGCATATAAAATTCCATATTTCCATGCAGTCTCTGGGTATCCTTAAGCCCATGTACCTCCAGCCCAAAGAATGTTCCATAACAGGCCCTCCAATGTACAGTGGCGAGATTGGTTTTGTCACATCTCTCCCCTTTTCCAAACAGACTAACAGGGTATCTGACCTCCTGCCGGTCAGTGCCCTGGTTAGTCCAGCAACCCACCCATAAAACACAATTAGTAGTACAGCCCACCCACAATAAATGGTTACTACACCTGAGTACGGGGAAAACTTGTCCATGTCCAGGTGCCTCACCACAGCTGTGTGGGGGACTGGTACACTGAATTGGTGGGTTGCGAGGTGGGCAGAGACCAGCTGTACTCTGCCCGGGTGCCAGCACTACCATGGAAGTAGCCTGGTGGGAGCCTGGTTGCTGGAGGGGAAGACCGACTGTCTCCCCTTCGGATACATAGCTGTGCTGCTGGAGGGGGAGACCAATCGTCTCCCCTTTGGCTAAACAGCCGTGTTGCTGGGGGACAGGACCATCAAACTCCTCTCCCTCTGGTTTGTCAGTTTGCTGGGACAATCCATCTGTATTCCCGTTATGAGAGAGAATTCCTGTCCATACAAACAAGGGTTCAAATTCCTCAGTGCCCAGACCAGGGCCAAACAGTCCTTCAAAATCCCATCAGCTTCTTTACGAGTTTTCTGTACCTGCTCTTTATAGGTATCCACAATCCCTTCATACTGACATAGGGTGCCCTTGAGTTGCTGCACCTCACTATGAGCCAGCGTCAGCTTCTCCTCCAGTGTCACTAAGTTTGTCTTTAATGTTTCATGTTCCACTCTCAAGCTGGAGTTTTCTGCAGTCTGTCGGTGCAGCTTGTCTAGCAGAGATTCCTGTTCTAAACGTGCTTTTTCCTCTGCGCTCCTCTTCTCCTTCATCAGCGCATTGTAACGGGACCTCCACATATCAATAGCGGATAGAGATTTACTGAGCTCAGCGTCCTGGGGCTTAGCAGCAGGTGGGTCAGTCTCTGCTGCACGGATCTGGGCACGGGTAGTCACAGAGTTAACATCAGCGGGACCCATAGGAGCGTAGGCAGAAACAAGGGGGGCCAAGTCATTTCCAAGAAGAACATCAGCAGGTAAGTCCTTCTTGACCCCCACATTCACAGGTCTAGCGCCCACTCCCCAATCCAAATGTACCCTGGCAACAGGTAGGCTGAACACATCGCCCCCTGCTACCCTCACAGCCACAGTGTCTCCAGTGTACTGTTTCTCAGACACCAAGTTCTTTTGAAGCAAGGTCATGGTAGCACCAGTATCCCGTAGACCACTGACCTTCTTCCCATTCACTTTAACCAGTTGCCGGTTATTCCGGTGGGCAGCTTGCACAAGGTCTGCCTCATGTAGGATGCTCCAGCATTCTTGCGCCTCTACGTAGCGGGCCGCAGGATGAGGATTACGTGGGATTCCGCCGGCAGGTCTTCTCCAGGACTGCGCTTGGTTCGCTGCGTTTAGGGGACACTCTGGTCTTTTGTGCCCTAGTTGCTTACATCTAAAGCACCGAATAGGTTGTGAGTAGCACCGCAGGGCTCTCTGAGGGTAGTTCGTGGCCGGAGGCCGTGTGGTATAGTGGTGCGCCGGGGTTTGGTAACTGGCAGCTGCTGGGGTGACTGGGGGTCTGTACTCCACTCTAGCAGGGGGCTTAGTGGTAGCAGTGTCCAGTTTGCGGGCATCCGTATACTCATCTGCCAAGCGAGCCGCTTCCTGCAGGGTGGAGGGTTTACGGTCCCGAACCCACTCTCGAACTCCTGCGGGTAATTTGTCGAAGCAATGTTCCAACAGGAATAGCTGCAGCACCTCTTCCCCAGATATGGCTTGGCACCCCGCTATCCAGTGAGCTGCTGTGCGGTGCACCTTACATGCCCACTCAAGGTAGGAATCTCCAGCTAATTTAACAGTGTCTCTGAACCGTCTCCGGTATGCCTCCGGTGTAACCGCATACCTGGAGAGCAGAGCCTCTTTTACAGTATTATAATCCCTGACTTCCTCATCTGGAATGGCCCGAAAAGCCTCTCTGGCCCGGCCGGATAATTTTCCAGATAATATCGTGACCCAGTCCTCTGCGGGTACCTTGTGTAGTGCACATTGCCTCTCAAAATCCGCAAGGTACCCATCAATCTCTCCTTCTGTTTCCAGGAAGTTTTTAAAAGCTGCAAAATTTACTTTTCTCTTTTCCATCTTAGTCAGTATTGTAATAATCCCCCTCTTCCTGAGGTTACTGGCTTGTGTAGTTGCTCTTCTGGGCGATAAGGTTCATTCCGTCGCTGCCACCAATGTTACGGTACCAACAGTGTACCAAGGGTTAATACCAGGGAACAACGTCCTGCATAGGGAATCAGCAATTCACAAACCAGCCAGTTTTCAGGTTTAAACAGAATATCTGCTTTATTTGAAGGCAGCACACAGATTTATACACCCTGGCTTCAGGTTACAAAGGGCATTGGTTTAACAGTAAAGCAAACATATGAACAATGCATCAAACCTCCAACAATTGTCTATTCACAGGTAAAACAGATTAACATATTAAGTTAATTAACTAGGGAAGAACGTTTACTCAGACAATCTGATGTTGGGCAGTCTAGTTAACATAATCACACAAGGACACAATCAGTTTACCTAGACAGACTCCTGAGACACAATCAGATCTTAAACATACATAGAATACATCTTATTAGAGAATATAGGAACAGTTCTTATTAGCTATAAAGTCTTTTATGCCCACTTTGCTTATAGAGTCACAATTGCTCTCACAAGGGGCACTCACACCCTGTACCCATCCTGTATTTATGGATACAGGGTGACATAGACATAAGACAGAGTTATGAAAGTACATGGGGTGTCCAGCATATAAAATTCCATATTTCCATGCAGTCTCTGGGTATCCTTAAGCCCATGTACCTCCAGCCCAAAGAATGTTCCATAACAGGCCCTCCAATGTACAGTGGCGAGATTGGTTTTGTCACACCCTTGCCCTTAGAAAAACCCCATCTTGAAATCCCCCCATCGGAATTCAAATACCACCACACTTAACAATTGGCCATAATATTCTGTAAATTAAGGGCTAGCACCCCCGCCTTCCAACTGCGACAAAACCTAAAACAACAAATAAAAAACACACTCCTCTCAAAATTAAAAAGGGGGATGGGCAGGAGGGGGATGTTTTCTTTATCACAAAATTAACAGTCTGCTGGTTTTCCCGTTCTGCATGCCCTATTAACACCTCTCCTAAGGCTCCTCCTATAGAACCTCCTATCCTCACATAAGGGCCTCTTCCTCTCAGGTCACAGCTCCCTCTGTCAATGCCCGGCAGCCTACAGGAGCCCCTTGACCTTTTATGTCGTCAAGCTCCGGCCCCTTAAACCAACAAACACCCAATACGAACCCTTCAACACCATCATAAATAAGAGACACCAGACTTAGCTATTGGTATACATTGGCCACAGCCGTTTATTCAATAAATAACTTTGTAAAAACTTTAATGACTTAATAAAGTGCAAATAACTGTAAACATTTCACACATCAAAAAACAAAACTGCGGTGCTAGTCCTTCCTGCTTTTTTCCTGACTTTTACTATGGCCGTAGCTCCTTTAACTGGACCCAACTGTGCAAGTGGTTGGGCCCGTAAACGATCATCCATCTAAGTTTTCAAAAGAACCCCTTGCCCTTAGAAAACCCCCATCTTGAAATCCCCCCATGGGAATTCAAATACCACCACACTTAACAATTGGCCATAATATTCTGTAAATTAAGGGCTAGCACCCCCACCACCGACTGGCCTGACACCTCAGCCCAGTCCCGGCAAACCTCCAACCGCACACAGCGCCTCCTTAAAATTGAGGATAAATAGCTGCAGACCAAAGTCATTCCAATTAACACCATCAGGCATATGGAACTCACCTTCGCCAACCTCAGCTAAATCTGAATGGTGCACAACCGTACCACCAAGCCTCCGAACTAAAGCCCCCATAATCTTGTTAACTTTACATCTACTTTTGTCCAACCGAACCGGGTCCCAAGCCCCCCTCCACACCAACCGCGGCAAAATGTCAGACTAAATAATTGTGATGGAGGGAAACAACACCTTCAATCTACCAATGTCCCTTTTTCATGCTTCTCACCAAGTCCCTCTGCGATAAACAACCGAGATCGTTCCCCCCAGCGTGGATCAACAAAACAGTAGGAAACTGAAAACGCCTGCAATAATCCAACACCAAAGGCAACAATCCGTCCCACTTGAGCCCCCTCACACCGAAAAATTTCACTTCACAACGGGACTTGGGAATACCTAACTGCAAACCATCCACCTTCACCGAAGCCGCCCTCCGGGCCCAATAAATAGACGAGTGCCCGACCAGCCACAAACGTTTCACACCTGAAACACAGAAAACAAATGAAAACACCGCACATTTTCCCCTCAAAAGCCCAACTCAGGACGAACATACAGGCGAAAACGTCTAGAACCCCACCTACCAATGCCTTTAACCTCAGCCTCCGAAAGCCCCCTCATTGAAGCCTCTGTTGCCGCTCCAATACGAAACGAATGGGTCCCAAAATCAGCCGAATTTAGGCCCAAATAGCCAAATGCTTTTTTGAGGACCGCCCTAAACTGAAATTGTGACAAAGGTCTCCCATCCTGGTGGACCAACAAAGACCCGCTCATCATGGGCCGACAACCCAAGTACAGCCATAAACACTGGCATGGACAAACCTCCGACCCACTAGGAAAAAGGACAATTGTCCTACACTTCCCCAGCTGATCCGTCTTACTCTTCCTCAAAAATATCTCAACCCTGGATTCATAAAGAACCACATCCGCAATCCCCAAATCCCCCATAGAATTCAAATTTTTGCTGACCAATTACGATATCCGGAATGCCCCAAAAAAGGCCAAAATGTAAGCAACTCTGAACAAACAAGTTTCAAAATCCGACAAGCAAACAACCGCCAAAATCCCATACAAATTCTTCAGCAACGAAAAGGTAATCGGTCTCCTCCTATCAGGGGAGGGGCCTACCAAACCCCTCTTCAAACCCTTCAGGACCTGCCGAACACAAAAAACCCTTGTAACATCCTGAACACCCAAAAGCTTAAAGCGAAAAGACAAAGCAGCAAGGCGCCTATCCATTGCCGATGCCGACAATTTCTGAGATCCCCATTCCCACATCCAGTCCAACAAAAAACCCATAAGATCAAGGCCCCTTTCACAAATACCCCTGGCAATCAACCTGGACTCCCAGTCCCTCCCCACTCTAGAATAAGAAGCCCAAGTACCTGGAGCCAGTGAAGCCCTCACCAGTCCAGCCAGTCCTCCATTCCAAGCCTCCACAGATAGCCTGGGCACAGACAACCCGTCACGTCCGCCAGGGGGGCCAACTCCCGAAAACGCTGAAACTGAAAACGAGAGAGGGAGTCGGCTTTAGAATTATAAACCCCCGGGATATGTTTAGCCTTAATGCACACGTTCATCCTCAAACATTTCAGAACCAACAGCCGCAACAAACGCAGGACAGTCAAGGAGGAAGAAGTCAAGGTATTCAAAGCATACACCATCCCCATATTATCAGTTGAAAACACAACAGACCGATTACACAAATCATCCTCCCAAACAAACAGGGAGACAACGATGGGGAACAGCTCCAAAAATACTAAATTTTTTACAAGGCCCAATGAAGACCAGTCATCCGGCCACCTATCCGCACACCAACGGCATGAGAAATACGCACCAAAACCACAACCACCAGCGGAATCAGTCACCAGCCCCAAATCCTCATTAGACACCCTAGGCGCCTGAAACAATGCAGAACCGTTAAAACCCAACAAAAAACGCCTCCAAACCCGTAAGTCATCCTTCATCTCCTTAGACAACCGAACAAAATGATGTGGCTTAACCACGCCCGCCGTCGCTAGCAACAATCGTCTGCAAAAGACCCTCCCTATCGGGATGATTCTGCATGCGAAATTAAACTTGCCTACCAATGACTGAAGATCCCGCAACGTAATCTTTTTTGTCAACAAACAGCGGTCAATAACCTCCAGCAAATCTGACACTTTATCACTGGGAAGTCTGCACTCCATACTCATGGAGTCAATCGTGATGCCCAAAAAATCAAGGGACGTAACGGGCCCTTCTGATTTTTCCTGCGCAATTGGAACGCCAAACTCTAAAGCCACCTGACAAAAAACATCCTGCAGCCTCTTACAAGCCGGGGAACCAGCCGGTCCCACAAACAAAAAGTCGTCAAGGTAATGTACCAATGACGACAAGCCCGCCCTCTCCGAGACGACCCACTCAAGGAAAGTACTGAAGTGCTCGAAAAAGGAACACGAGATGGAGCAGCCCATGGGAAAACATAGGTCCACATAGTATGAGCCCTCCACACAACAGCCTAGCAAATGGTGCAAAGTCGGGTGCACAGGCAACAACCTGAAAGCCGACTCAATGTCAACAGGCCGAAGGTCCTGCTTCTCTCACCAAGTCCACCGCCTGGTCAAAAGAGGCATATTACCATAGTACCACCCCTAGTGGAGAGATTCTCAAATCCGGAATTGGCGGGGAACCAAAAGGACCCGCCATACGCCCCAACACCACTTCTTTCCTAAACTTTTCAATGACCACCGCAGGCAACAAGCGAGCAGACTTCAAATTACCCCTGTATACCCGACTACCCCCTTGTGATGGGATAACAAAGCCAAACTGAAAACCATGGTACAATAACACCGCTCGCTCCATACAGTCCTGACGCCTAGCATACAGGACGAGCCCAGGCTCCATTGCGTCTAGCCTCACCGGAGTCGCCCCCTTTGTCAGCCGTATCACCTGCTCCCCCTGATTTTCCCTTCCGGAAACACTTTGCATAGGGATGGGATCCCCCACACCCGGGGCACTCGTGCTTAAATTTACAAGCGGAACCCCACTTACACTGTTTTTCATTAAATGCGAAGCAGCACCCTTTTCTAACCGATGCCGGGGACCCACTAGAGGAAGAGCCACCGGCTCCCGACCAAAAGTACTGGGAGGCTCTCAAAGATGTCATTATTTTGAGCCACAAACCCATGTCCCGATCGTCCCACTTCATCTCTGGCTTAACCAACAGCCGCTGACAAAACTGTTCGTCGTAGGACCACCAGGCCATACCCCCGTATGTTCTTTGAGCGGCCGCAATCTCATCCAGGTAGCAGAACAAGGAACCACCTTGCTCCGGGAACCTACCAGAAAACACGCTTGCATATATCATAAAGGCCTGAAACCAATTTGTGAATGTTTTTGGTAACTTCCTATAATATTTTTTTCTTTCATCCTCCTCCTTCTTGGCCACATCCTTTTCCTCTGGAATCTCAAAGGATTGCTCAAGCGGAAGGAGGGAAAACAATTCAATAAACTCCTGTTTACATATCCTATCTTTGACTTCCGAAGTCAGATGCATCCCTAGGGGGCCAATGGAGCAGAGGCAAGAACGGGACATCCCCGTGTCCGCCACTCTCATTTCCGGCCCATCAGCCAGCTTAGGAGCACTAACAGTAATCACCGATAGCCCAGGACCCTGGGACGCCACAGTAGCAAGTCCACCAACGCCCGAGGAACCTACTGCCGTGCCAACCTCTAGTCTCCCCAAAGCCGGAGCACCCGACGAACCTGGAGCCGGGACCCATGACCTCACCACAGACACATCATTAGCAGGTACAGACCCCTCCAATTGCAACAACAAATCCCCCAAACCTGCGACCACCCTTAAAGCCACAGAATCACTAACACTCCCTGTAACATTCCCCCCCATATTTGCCAACCCTGTCTCACCTGTTGAAGCCTCTGCCGACTGCACTCCCTGCGGTGGCTCTCCTGTAGACACTTGGAGCCCGCCACTACGTGGCTCCATTCTGTGCTGTATGCCCTCCTGCAGTATGGCCGCTGTCCGTGTATGCTGGTCCGGCTGCCCTGGCTGATCCTATAAAACAACAGCACATGAAATCATATTCAGGGGAGGAAAACCACTACTCCCCCGTCTCACCTGATGCAGGCTGGCTGCCCTAGCCGTAAACCCCCCTACCCCTCTTAGGAGCTCCGCCTCCTTCGCCCCCCGACCAGGGGGCGTCAGCCCCTGGGCGTCATCTAGCCCCCCCTCTAGAAATCCCCCCCTGGCCCAGCATCCTAACTGGCCGTCTATTCCCCCCCCCAAACCCCCGAGTGGGTGCCGTACTGGATCTGGCCCCACTCTGTATCCTAGGCCTCTCCACCCCTCTCCCCCTACCCCTTCCTCTCACCTCTCCACCAGCAGCTTGCAAGGCATCACGCTGTCTGCTGTCATCAGGCTCTATACGAATGGAATCGAGCTGTGCAGGCCGAAGAAATCCTCCTCCAGGCTGTCAATAGTGTCTACCGCCGCGGACGGGCCAGGCCGCGGGCCAGGCCGTTGCGCTGCAGGGGTAGCATCTGTAAAAGAAAAACTCACACGTGAGCCACCCACATCAACATTACTACTCTTCCCAGCATTAAAGGGGGGCCCAGGGGAGGTACACACAGAAGAGGACCTAATTTCTGCCCCTCCAAAACAACTAACCACTTTACCACTAGTCCCAGGAGAGGGGGGGACAAACTCCTCATCTGATGAGTTGAGAAACAACCCCACAGCCCCAGAATCTATCTCAAAATCCTCCATCTCCTCCCCAAATCCATAGTCACAATCTACCAAAAACCCCTGAGACCTGTCCTCCCCTACCAGCCCCTTCACACTCAATTGAGCCGCTCTGGGCCCTTCAGGAACACCATGATCCTGCCCAAAACTACTACCCCACACCTCCCCCACAGTAAACAAATTTGGCGCCAAACTCCCCTCCCCCTCACTATCACTATCTCCCACCACCTCCCCAAAGGCACACGGAGGACCGCTAGGCCCAGCAATGCCCTGATCACTCCCTGCCACTTAGCCCAAAGTAACAGGCCTCTCCTGGCCGTGAACCGCTTGTTTTTCACCTGATCTGCCTTGTGAGGCCGTCACAGCCACCATCCGCAGCTCCGGTTCACTGCCGCTCCTCCCCGCCGATGACGTCACAGCCTGGGGCCTTGCAGGAGTAGATGCGCCACCAGCCGACACCGCAACCGCCGCCTTCTTGCTGGAGCTGGATCCAGCCTTACGTCCACCAGACGCTCTGCCGCTCACCTCGGGACTAAGCCTGGACGGAGGCCTCGAAGGCCTAGACGACCTCTTCCTGGTTGGCACCGTCCCAGCATCCAAACCGGACACAGAAGGCCCCACCAACGACCGGAACTGAGACTCCAGCCAGGTAGATCCTTTCTCTTCCGCCGCCTCCCTAAGCCGCCCTAAGAGCTCTTCCACCGCAGACATATTCCATGCAGGGCGGGAGAACAAGCAGAGGGATGTTTTCTTTATCACAAAATTAACAGTCTGCTGGTTTTCCCGCTCTGCATGCCCTTTTAACACCTATCCTAAGGCTCCTCCTATAGAACCTCCTATCCTCACATAAGGGCCTCTTCCTCCCAGGTCACAGCTCCCTCCGTCAATGCCCTGCAGCCTACAGGAGCCCCTTTATGCTCTGTCTAAATTGTGAAAGTTTAATTTTACTTCCATGTCCCTCAAAAAATAAAAAATCCTAACTAAAAAAAACCCTAATCGACCAATTGCCCCGAAAAGGGCATTTGGATGGGCATTGCCCAAAAATAAAAAAAAACTAACACTAACCCCAAAATTGGTACTAAATTGAAGGGCGGCACTCCATCTTCATCCATCGCGGGACCATCTCCTTCAGTCTTCATAAAGGCCATGGTCAATCTTCTATCTTCATCTCTGTGGCAGCTGTGAAGTCTTCGGCGAGGTTGGCAGCGACATTGGTTCTCTTCAGAGCATCGACCTGGAGCTCCTCTTTATACGATCTCCGGCCGCACAGCCGATTGAATTTAAGGTACCCCTTTTATATAGGAAATCAGCATATTAGCTGATTTGATTTTTAAAATTCAAATTAGCCAATAGGATGAAAGCAGCTTTCATCCTATTGACTGATTTGAATTTGATCAGCCAATAGGAATGCAAGGTTACCCCTATATAAAATAATTTGCTATGTTGGGGGATGGCGGTTTAGTGGTTAGTTTTATTTAATACTTTGCGATGTGGAGGGATGGTGGTTTAGGGGTTAATAGTTTTATTTATTGTTTGCCTTGTGGCGGGATGGCGGTTTAAGGGTTAATAGTTTTATTTAGTGTTTGCGATGTGGGCGATGGCGGTTTAGGGGTTAAATTGTAGTTTATGGGTGTAAGTATACTTTGTAAGGTATATTTGATGTATGTTGTGAAAGTTTTTTGTTTTGCGAAACACATAACTACAGCTCTTCGATTGCGGAATGGATTTTTGCGGAAAAGACCATATCAGGCGTGGGAAAGACAGAACGCGCGACTTATAATCTAGGTCATTGCATGTAGCAGATATTGAGGCCTATTTATAAAAGGTCTGTCGGACCTGATCCGACAGTGCGGATCAGGTCCAACAGACCTCGCTGAATGCGGAGAGCAATACGCTCTCTGTATTCAGCATTGCACCAGCAGCTCTTGTGAGCTGCTGGTGCAACGCCAGCCCCTGTAGATTTGCAGCCAATTGGCCAATCGTACTCGATCGGGTTGAATTGTGGCGATCTCTGTCCGTCTGCTCAGAGCAGGCAGACAGCGTTATGGAGCAGCGGTCTTTAGACCGCTGCTTCATAACTGCTTTTTCTGGCGAGTCTGCAGGCTCGCCAGAAACACGGGCACTCAAGCTCCATTTGGAGCTTGATAAATGGGCATTATTGTATGTAGCAATAACTCAATGGGCATGAGCACAATGTTATCTATATGGCTCACATGAACTATCAGTCTCCTGTTGTGAAAAGCTAATAAAAAAGCTTGTGATAAGAGGCTCTCTTTAGTGGCTTAGGAACAGGCAGAAATGTAGAGGTTTAAAAGTTAAAAAATATATTATTATCACAATGTTGGTTGTGCAAAGCTGGGGAATGGGCAGTAAAGGCGTTGTCTATCTTTTAAACAAAAACAATTTTGTTGACTGTCCCTGTAACCCAAATTAAAATACCACTAAAATAACTAAAAAAAATACACCTGCAAAATTAAATAAAAACCTTTAGTTATTTTAAAGTTGTTTTTAAAAGTTCAGTGTTTCACCACAGAATAAATGTGCTCATCAAGCAGGGAATAGTTATGTCCTTTCAGCTTACTGCTTTCTCTATGATTGGAATTCCTTTAAGTTTTTTCAGAGATAGCTGGGATGAGGTTTGCAAGGGACACAAATAAAAATAGTCCTTACAATTAGGGTATTTGTGGAACATCTTCTAGTAGGATAAGCCCAATTACTTTATTCTACACCCCAATAGTATGTGCAGTCTATTTATCTATGTTGGTGTCTGTATGTTTATTAATTTATGGTCAGCAGGCCAGATTCTCTGCAGAATGCTGACCTGTGAAAGATAATGTATGTGCTGCAGATTTAACCTTTCCAGTTTCCTCCCAAAGTGCAAGGTGACCTGTTTTGCTTTGGATGTTACTGTGCCCTCATGCCTCCTGCTTCCTCTGACAGTGTTTCTTGCTTCACATTTACTTGTTATACGTATTACTGGTAAAATAAAATGACACTGATGCTTGTGACCATAATTTTGCTTTAAATCCCGTTATCATTGTTTTTTTACTGCAGAGTGAGTGCACACACAAACCTTATCAAGATCATGATATCAGATGTTTAAATTAAAGTGTCTTACACATCCTGAGAGCCAGGGAGTAACATCTCCTAAACTTTTATTAAGGCTCTTAGCTTTGTGAAATATTCAACATCATCTATATACAAATGTATCGCCGTGTTCTAAAAAGTGTCTGTGGCTCCTCAGTATTCAGTATCAGCTGAATCCTAAATGAAAATAACTATTTCACCCCTGTCTGTAAAAAGGTGACCACTGATGTCCGTCCTCAGGCCCAAAGACAACCATTCAGCCCTTCATTGGTTTTATTAACCAGAGTGCATAGATTATATGGCTATAAATACAGTGGGGCCCATTTATCAAGCTCCAGATGGACAGACATGGACAAACATCGCCGCAATTCAACCCGATCAAGTACGATCGGGTTGATTGACACCCCCCTGCTGGTGGCCAATCGGATTGGCCGTGAATCTGCAGGCGGCGGCGTTGCACCAGCAGCTTACAAGAGCTGCTGGTGCAATGCTGAATACGGAGAGCATATTGCTGTCTGCATTCAGCGAGGTCTGGCGGACCTGATCCGCACTGTCGGGTCCAACAGACCTTTGTTAAATAGGCCCCAGTGTGTTTGTGTATGTAAGTTTGTGTGTGAGAGAGATATTAAAGGGACAGTCTACACCAGAATTTGTATTGTTTAAAAAGATAGATAATCCCTTTATTACTGATTCCCCAGTCTTGCATAACCAACACAGTTATATTAATATATTTTTTGCATCTGTGATTATCTTGTATCTAAGCCTCTGCAGACTGCCCCCTCATCTCTGTGCTTTTGACAGACATGCAGTTTAGCCAATTAGTGCAGGCTCTTAAATAACTTTACGGGAGTGAGCACAATGTTATCTATATGACACACATGAACTAGTACTGTCTAAGTGTGAAAAACATTCAAAATGCTCTGAGCTAAGAGGCTGTTTTCAACGGTTTAGAAATCAGTTTGAGCCAACCTAGGTTTAGCTTTTCAAAATACCACCAAGGGAACAAAGTAAATTTGATGATAAAAGTAAATTGGAAAGTTGTTTAAAATTGCATTCCCTATCTGAATCATGACAGTTTCATTTTGACTTTACTGTCCCTTTAATTGTGAGGGGGTGGAAGTCTTGGTGGTTCCCATACTTTTTTGAAGGACTTGACCCCATATAGTCATTGTGTGTGCAGTGTTTGTAATGTTGTTATATATACAGTGCACAATTCACATGCACACTCCCTGGTCTACCTCATTATGCTCTTATGGAAGTTTCACGGTTTGTTTTTAAAACTGTATGCTCTGAATTGTGAAAGTTTAATTTTACTTCCTGATCCCTCAAAACTCTCAAACACAGCTGTGCATGAATCCACATCCAGCATTAAACGCTGCAAAGCTATAATTATGTGATCTCATTTACAATGAACATTTCCTGTACGTGCGGTGCAAGGATATGGTTGTCTGTGTATACTGGCATTTACCTTCTGTTTAAGTTGGCTCTAGCGGCCTTTATACCTCCTTATAGGCTCATACAAGCAATATAAAGCATCCCGCCGGGCTAGTTAGCACATGGTTCACACATTTTACTTGTTTGGAAAAGCCGGCTACTTGGAAGTGAATGTTACTGACTTATAAAGGTGAAAACTGCACAGCTCTGCCTGGTAATGGGAAAACGACCAAAAAAATCCTTCATCAAGCTATTAGGGCATCTATGAGTAGTATTTATCTATGACCCTTATGTGCTGCACTTCCATCACATTACGGGCTAAATTGCAGATGGTGCACTAAATGCATTGTCTGCGCGGTATAGCAATATCGCATCCGCATTGCGTGCGTAATTTACTCTTTTACTCAAGCGCATTTCAATATTCGTCGGCAAGCGCAACTGAAGACCACGCGTGAGGGTTTATGGATAAAATAAAAGTTGGATAGAATAAAAATGTTATGATTATTATTTAGCTTTATATATATATATATACGTATAAAGTACAGTACAGTATAAATATATATATATATACGTATAAAGTACAGTACAGTATATATATATATATATATATATATATATATACGTATAAAGTACAGTACAGTATAAATATATATACGTATAAAGCTAAATAATAATCATAAAATAATATTTAATAATGTGTTTTACTGTGTATTTACTGTAAATATTTAACATTCCAATGTTCTTTATATAGTGGGAAATTATATTTGTATTAACTAAATATTCCTATATAAATCTATATATTTCTATGCCTGTATATATTCCTAAAGATATATAGGTATAGATATATATTTTACATAAAAATTGTCATTATTTGTAATTGTTAATAGTTATCATAGCTACTGTAAAATATACATATATATTCTATTAATTTTTGAGAATATTTACGTACATCTATAATAATTATTTACATTAATTATTAATAATCAATACTTAATATTTTATATTTACATAATGTGCCTTAAGATAACTAATTCTTCATGTGCACTAACTCGTTAAACCTACAGCGTGCAAACCAAAGCACTTTATGCATATTTTACATTCCTATATTCTTCACATAGAAAAAAAAGTTTTTGGTTTTTTTAAATATACATTTTATATATATATATATCTATATTATAATCACGTTTGTAACGCATCCCGCCGTCACTAGTTGCGCACTCAAAGGAATGTTGGCTGCGCGCGCAGCCAAAAGAATCCACCTGGATGCAGTGATGCTGCAACCCGGTGGATTCCAAAAATAGCATCCATGAAAAAACATGTAACCGCCCACAAGAAATAAAAAAAAAACTAACCGCCCGCGAAGTATAACAAAAAAAAACCTAACTTCCCGCACAAAGTATTACCAAACACCGAAACCGCCAACATTGCAAAATAATAAAGTAAATAACCCCTAATCTGCAAATAACAGAATTAAAATATTAACCCCTAAACCGCCAAGCCCCAACATCGCAATAAACATATTTAACATATTAACCCCTAAACTGACAAACCCCCACATTGCAATAAACCTAATTAACCTATTAACTCCTAAATCTCCAACCCTCCCCATCACAATAAACCTAATTAACCTATTAACTCCTAAACCGCTAAACCAAGGCAAATAACTTATTAAATTACTAAACCCCCTAACCTAGCACCCCCTAAATTAACCCCAATAATAAGTTACACTTAAATAAAACCTAACATTAAATTACAAAAAAATAATCTAAAATGACAAAAAATAAAAAAACTCTAAAATTACAGAAAAAAATAAACAAAATGATCAAAAATAAAAAATTGCCCTAAGTTAAATAGCTCTTTTACGTTTAAAAAAATACTAAGTCCCCCCTAACAGTAAAAAAAAAAAAACCCACCAAACCCAACAAAATAAAAAACCTAACACAAAAAAAACCCTTAAACTACCCATTGCCCCAAAAGGGTGGTTTTACTGTTAGGGGTAATTGGTAATTTTTGTAAGTAAAATAGCTGTTTAACTTAGGGCAATGCCCTACAAAAGCCCTTTTAAGGGCTATTGGTAGTTTAGTATTAGATTAGGGGGTGTTTTTAATTGGGAGGGATTTTTTATTTTTATAGGGATATTAGTTTAGGTTTACATTTTTTATTTTGGATAGCTTTGCTTATTTTTTTCTGTAATTTTATTTTTTTATTTTTTGTAAAATTAGCTTGGGGGTTTGCATTTTCCCTCTGGGCAGGCTTATCGCCTAGTAAATCTATATGCATATATAAAGAAGTCCTGACTGAATGACTGACTGACTCATCAACGCCCAGCTCAAACCATTTAACCTAGGAACGTGAAATTTGGAAGCTACTTTTTTTTATGACGTAGGCACCCACTAAGGAAGGATTTTTGGAAAGTATGCCCCTAAGGGGGTAAAAAATGGATGTGAACTTTTTTATAGGGATACCTATATCTCAAAAACTGATGATGTTATAGGCGTGAAAATTGGTATTTAGATTCTCCTTGAAAAATAAAAAAACACTTGTTTTACCATTTCCCCAAAATCCACGTAAGGGGGTCAAAAGGGGAGACTGATTTATAAGGATTATCTATAACTCAAAAAACGACGATGTTACAGACGTGAAAAATGGTATTTAGATTCTCCTTGAAAAATAAAGAAACACGTGTTTTACCATTTTCCAAAAATCCACTTAAAGGGACATGAAACCCAAAATTATTATTTCATGATTCAGATAGAGAATACAATTTTAAACAACTTTCTAATTTACTTCTATTATCTAATTTGTTTCATTCTCTTGGTATCATTTGTTGAAGGAGCAGCAATGCACTATGGGTTTCTAACTGAAAACATGGGTGAGCCAATGACAATCGGTATATGTATGCAGTGACCAATCCTGCACCTAGCTTCTTTGCTGCTCCTGAGCTTGCCAAGATAAACCTTTCAGCAAAGGATAACAAGAGCAGGAAGCAAATTAAATAATAGAAGTAAATAAGAAAGTTGTTTAAAATTGTATTCTCTATCTGAATCATGAAATAATTTTTTTTGGGGGTTTCATGTCCCTTTAAGGGGGTCAAAAGAGGAGGGGGGGGATTTATGAGGATACCTATATCTCAAAAACCCATACTGTTACAGATGTGAAAATTGGTAATTAGATTCTCCCTTAAAAATAAAGAAACACTTGCTTTACCATTTCCCTAAAATCCACTTAAGGGGTGTCAAAAGAGGGGGGGGGCTGATTTATGAGGATACCTATATCTCAAAAACGGACAAAGTTTTATATCTATATGAATATATATTCAGGTATGGGTATATATAGATATATATAGAAATATCTATTTAAATAAAAATAAAATTTCCCTGTATGCAAAGAAGTTTGGAATGTGAAATATTAATAACTCCTGTCGGGTATAGCGATGTGGTTTTAATATGGTGTTGGGTTAGTGTGCAAGCAATAAGTGTTTTTTTCATCTCTCCATTGAACTCTATAGGGAGAATAAGTAAGTGTGGTTGCAATAACCAACGTTTTTTAGTTAGCGCGCCTTAGTAACCTACGTGCGCAAAATGTTAACTTCTTGCAATGTTATCCTTCCAGCGAAAGTGCTAAATAGTACACCACTTATAATCAGGCCCTTAGGAGGCCGATTTAAAAAAGTGCGGACGGATATGATCCACTGTAACAGCATATGCTGATGGCATTTATCATTGCACAAGCATTTCTAATTAAATGCTTGTGCAATGCCGCCCCTGCACATTCGCGGCCAATCGGCCACTAGCTGGGGGCTTCAATCAACCCGATCGTATCCGATCTGGCTGATTGCTGTCTGCCGCCTCAGAGGTGGCGGGCGAGTTAAGGAACAGCGGTCTTACGAAGTGGAGTGGGTCGGAAGGAGCATCCGCTGCTTCATAAATCAACCCCATAGTGTCATCCGTTATGCTAAATGTCTTGTATTACAATATAAATTCTGTATTCATTTGTAGTATGTTATATATTGTGGCATATACCCTCTTATAACCAGTGTAGTAAAAAGCTAAACGCTGCTGAGACTCCCAAATACACAGAGTCATTCACCTCTCTGCTGAGTCATTTGTCACCCGAGTGCTGCAGGTATTTTAGATCTAGATTACAATTAAAAACAAAAATCTAATTCTGAATGTCATATATATGTATCCTTGCTGTACTTAATCTGTATGACTTTGTTATAACTCTTTTCTGCAATAAATAATAATTAAAAAAAACAAGCACTATGGAATGTTAATACATCGCATATAAAATCCATAGCACTTAGCCAACAACTTTTAGTACACAACGAGTTTGCTACCACCACTTGAGTATAGGGAGCTCTATATCAGTATCAGTGCATTAAAAGTATTTTGGTTAAACATTTAACAAGCAACTTGTAACACCCGATAGGAAGTTATTGATTGCACAAAGCCTGGTGCCACAGAACAGGCCGGGCATAACAATTCCATTGTAGACTAGGCACAAATGTGATTTGGCATCAGCAGAAGTGCCTTTTCCATGAGTTACCCACACAAATAATAGACTTAGATTCCTACCACAATGATTTTCTGATACCTATCAAGTAATTATCATAGCATATTCAGGGATAGGCACGGACCAAGGCTGTGGCGGACATTTTCCAAAGTACAGACGTTAGTGAAGGACACCAAGGTACATTTCAAATCAAAAACATTAAAAAACAGTCTCTTTACAGAGAGGGTAGTGGATAGATGGTGGAATAGCCATCCAGCAGAAGTGGTAGAGACAGGGAAGTAGTTTAAACATGCATGGGGTAGGAATAAGGTTATGCTAGATATAAAATAAGGCCAGGAACTAATGAAAGTATTAAAAAAATTGGGCAGACTAGATACTATAGGCCGAATGGTTCCTATCGGCCGACATATTCTATGTTTCTATAAGTCAGGAGAGCGACACTTTGCTGTCAAATGGGCTACACGTTGGACGCCCCTGGTCTAGTTCCACAAGTACAAATTAGTCATCTAATCAAACAAGTTTAAATAACATTTATATAAAGACTGCTTGTGGTATTACCTTTTATTTATTTTTTTGGTTATATTGAGAGTCTGCAACTCCTGACCAAACCCACCCACCTTGATGTTAATTGCATGATCATCATGGTTCGTTACTTACTTAGTTACGTAAGGTTTGTCAGAGTAGGCAGCGGTCTTCTACACACCAGCACCACGCTGCCGCACAGATCAAGGAATTGGGACGGGTCACGACTCACGGTTAGTTGACTGAAGGCAGCTTGCTTCTTCCCTCAATTTCCTGCTACTAAGCTTGGTGCCGCTTGGGTCAAGGAGGAGTGAGGACCAGCATTAATCTGTCCTACTCCTCCCTCCCCTCCACAAAACGGGTGGCGGACACTGCAAGGGCCAGTAACGGACACCTTGCCTATCCCTGAGCATATTCTTATTTGCATCCATTCCAACCCACTTCTCCAGCTTTCGTTTTCATAAGTGTTGCACCTAAATAAGCCCCCCGTAATACCACGAATGGGGACAATTTGACACTGGTATTCAAATCCAGATGAAAACTATATTTGATTTTTATATTCAGAACTTTGACCTGATCGAAACACATTGATGCCTGTTTTTGATGATTTTGCATTTTTTGTCTTTTTTTTTTTTTTATGTCGAAATTCTTGCTTATATTTATATCACATGTTACTAAACCAGATCATCGTTTTCTTTTAATTAAAAGTTAAAAATATACATTTAAAGGGACAGTCTAGTCAAAATTTAACTTTAAACAATTTAGATAGCGCTTGTAATTTTAAACCACTTCCAAATTACTTTTTTTTTTTTTTTTTTTTAATTTTTAAATGCTTTATTAAGAATTTTCCAAGGTATACATAGATAAAACAGAAGAAAAACATTCAGATCAGCATCTTTTGTTACAGGAAAAGATAAAAATGGAGCTTTGTTACAATCATACGTTTACATTTGCAATAATTATTTACGTGCCAGTATAACTCGAAATCAGTGATTCTAAATGAATTAGGTCTGGAGCACCAATCTGTCAATGCCTGGAAGTAGGGGGTAGCTAGAGGTGGGGTGGCACTGGCGCCTTCATTTCTTTTGTGGGCTGACCCTACTGTACCTGTTTATTACGTGGGATGAGGTTATGAGTGTCTGGGGTGTGGTTCTCGTTGTGTGGTCTAATTTTTAGAAGTATATAGGAGGGGTAAGGTAGAGGGGGGAGGGTAAGTTACTATAGGCTGTTTAGATATTCTTCCCATAAGAAGGTTATATTTTGGAATTCTTCTGTTCGTTTGGTACAGATATAGTGGTATTTCTCTAGTTGGAGGTAGTGGGTGACTTTGGCTTTCCATACGGCTAGAGGTGGTAGGTCTATTTTTTTCCAATTGAGTGGGATGAGCCTTTTTGCAGAATTTATCATGACAGTGAGGAGTGCTTGTTTTAATTTGCATGGGATTTTAGGACATTTGTTGAAAAGAAAGACCCAAGGTGTGAGAGGGGTGCCCAGAGCTTTTTCAATTTCTGGTTTGAGAGAACCCCAGAAAGAGGTTGCTTTCGGGCATGTCCACCATATATGTGCAAAAGTTGCTATTTCCCCGCATTCCCTCCAGCATGTAGTTGTTGTGCCGGGAAATAAGTGGTGCAATCTAACAGGAGTGTAGTACCATCGGCTCAATAGTTTGATATTCATCTCTAGGGTCGAGATGGACGAGGAGGCTTTTGTCATTTGTTGATAAATGATTGCCCATTCAGATGGGTCTAGGGTAGTTTCGAAATCTGACTCCCATCTAGCTACATACGTTGGGGGTGTCAGGTGAGCTACTTGTGATAGTATTCTGTATGTTATTGATAATATTCCTTTTTGTGGATGGGGGTAGTAGCATATTGCCTCAAATTGAGAAAGGGGCCTTTGTAGCTGGGATTTGAAGGGGTGTGTAGTTAAATAGTGTTTCAATTGTATATAGGTGTACCAGTTTTGGAAGTATGTACCCAGGGTATCGCATATTACTTGTTGTGATTGGATCCCTTTGTCTTTATATAAAAGGTGGTGTGGGATTGAGCTTTGAATAGAAGGAGTGGGTTGGGTTGCGGCCACTATACTTATTTTGGACGAGAATGGCGTATTTTTGCTGACTGGTGTCAGGGGAGAGCATGGAGTGGAGATTTTGGGGTGTTTCAGGAGTATTTTGTCCCATTGCTTAAAAGTTTCATGCACTAATCTGGGGGTTGTGCATAGTAGTGTCCGCTGGGCTTTGGGGATCCAGCAGTTCCCGCATAGATAATGTGTGTCCGAAAGTGTCTGTTCTAATTGAATCCATTCTTTGTTCGCGCTGTGTTTGCACCAGTCGATGACTCGTGTAAGAAAGGCTGCCTGTCTGTATCGCATTAGATTTGGGGCTCCTATCCCTCCTAATTCCCTTGGGCGATATAGAGTGGAGGTGGCGATGCGGGGTCTTTTGTGTGACCAAATGAAACAGTTGATTTGTTTCTGTAGGGAGAATAGGAGATGATCTTTGATGGGGACTGGTAGAGTTTGTAGGAAGTATAAAATTTTAGGCAGGATTATCATTTTTACTGCATTGACCTTTCCTAGCCAAGAAAGAGGTTTGTGGCTCCACGCCCTAAGAGTGGTTTGAATTGTCGAGTTAAGAGTTTTGTAGTTTAAGGATATTATGGTTTCGAGGGATGGTGAGATGTGAACTCCTAGGTATTTGATTGCCTTGGGTTGTATATGGAAATGGTAGCGTTGTTCTGTGTTGTTTATTACTGCCGGGTGTACGTGAATAGCTAGTAGTTCGGACTTTGTATTGTTTATTTTGAAGTTGGAGTATTCACCATAAGTGTGCAATGTTTCTATCAGGGGGGGTAGCGACATCTCAATGTCTGTTAACGTTAGGAAGATGTCGTCTACATATAAGGTTATTTTGTATGTTTCGGGTCCAACTTCTATTCCGTGAATGTCTGTATTGTGTCTAACATGTATGGCCAGCACCTCCATTGCCAGTATAAATAAGAGAGGTGAGAGCGGGCAGTCATTTAATTTAATTTTGGCCTGTGGGTTGTTGTAAAGGGTGAATATTTTGCCGACAATTTCCTGGGGAAAGCCGAATGTGTACAGGGTTTGTTTTAGAAAAGACCAGTCAAGCCTGTCAAAGGCTTTTTCTGCGTCCATGGCAAGGAATATTGACGGGATGTATTCCATGAGGTCTAGTATTTTGGTAGTGTTATCTCTAGCTTCTCTGGAAGGTGTGAAGCCTGCTTGGTTAGTATGTAGGATAGATGGTAAGATTAGGTTTATCCTTGTGGCTATGATTTTTGCAAAGAGCTTAATATCGAAATTTAGGAGGGAGATGGGGCGGAAATTTGCGGGTTTATCTGGGGGTTTTCCTGGTTTCGGGAGTACTACTACTAGGGCTTCTAGCATAGAGGGAGGAAAAGGATTGTTATCAGCCACTTCATTAAACATTGTGGTGAGGTGGGGTATTAGTGTAGGTGAAAAGGTCTTATAGTATTTGGCTGTAAAGCCATCCGGCCCAGGGCTCTTCCCGATTTTCAGGGATTTAATGGCTAGTTGTACTTCCCGTGAGGATATTGGTTGGCTAATTTGATTCTTTTGGTCATTTGTCAATTCCGGTGTTGGGTATTTTGTAATGTAGTCTACGAGTGTGGTAGGGTTGTCCATGGTGGCAGTGTCTCTTTGTATGTTATATAGTGATGTGTAGTATTCATGAAAGGCCTGGAGGATCTCTGGAGTGGATTGGTGTGGGTTTCCTTTCGGGTTTTCCAGTTCATGAATGTGCGACTTGAATCTTTTTTTCTTCAGTGCTCTGGGTAGTAGTTTGCCTGCTCTATTGTTCTCGAAATGGAACATACTATTGGTTTTTCTGCGCTGTGATTGATATTCCAAATCCAAAAAGTTATCTAGTTCGTCCCTAGTTGTTTGGATTTCGTTTAGGATCTCAGCGTTTGCCGGAGATTTCTTATGTGCGTGTTCAAGTTGTGCGTATCTTGTTGTGAGTGCATTGTATCTTTTGCGGTGGGTCTGTGTATAGTGGGCTTTGATTTTGATTAATTCTCCCCGAAGTACACATTTGTGTGCCTCCCAAATTGCGAAATTGTTATCAATTGAGTGGGAATTTATGGTGAAGTATTCCTCTATAGTTTTAGTGAGTTTAGGGATTAGGTCCGGGTGTTCTAGAAGGCTATCGTCTAATTTCCATTGGTAAGGGGTAAGGGGGGTGTTGGACCAGGTGAATTTAAGTTGGACTGATGAGTGGTCTGACCAAAAGGTGGGGAGAATGTCGCATCTGGTTATGTGGGAGAGGCCGTTCTGGTTAGTGAAGATGTAGTCCAATCTGCTGTAGGACTTGTTGGGGTGGGAGAAGAAGGTGTAGTCTCTTTTCTCTCTGTGCATGAACCTCCAAGTGTCAAAAAGAGTCATATCTTTCATTCCCTGCCAGATGGCTCTGGACAGTTTTTTGGGGATGTGAATGTTTGTGTTGGTGCTATCTATAGTGGGCTGCATAGGTACATTGAAGTCGCCTGATAGGAATACTGGGCCCTTGGATAGATCTAGTATCTTTGTGAACATAGTGCGAAAAAAGGGAAGCTGTTGAGTATTTGGAGCATATATATTGATGAGGGTTATAGGTCTCCTGTATAGGAGGCCCATCAGGCCTAGGAAGCGGCCCTCATGATCTGAACTTTTTTGATGATGGTGAACGGGGTGGATTTGTGTATTAGAATGCTCACTCCATTTTTTTTTGTGGGGCCTGTACTGTGGAAATGTGTGGTGAAGTGCTTTCCGAAATATTTTGGTATGTGTTGTGCCTTAAAGTGTGTTTCTTGAAGGAAAAGGATATCTATATGTCTTTTTGTTAAATCAGATAAGGCTTTGGATCTCTTTATTGGTGAGTTAAACCCTTTTACATTCTGGGTCAGGAGGGTCAGTTGAGGGGTCGGGTTACTTGTTGTGGCTTGCATTGCATTGCTGTGGGTGCTTGCGATATATTTGAATGGTAAGGCATTGATTGGTGCTGGGCTCGAGAGTGACCTGTATGATTGTAGATGTTGTAACTAGCTGTGAGGATGTATAGAGGTATATGTGAGTCTTGTAACAATAAAACATTTCTGTCTGAGAACAGAGCGTAGCAAACATATTAAACATAATGAACAAATTAAACAAAATAAACAAACATTCGGCTCTCTGCCTAATATAGGTCGTCTTTGAGAGCATTCGTAAAGGGGTGAACTGTAGGCTAATCCTAGAGGATGTACCTTTGGTTTTCCATTCCATGGTTTGTAATGGCACAGTAGATTTTATGGGTTTTGAGGCCCAGGATGTTTATTGGCTTCTTTAACGAGGCCTGAAGATATGGGAACATGGTTTAATCATATAAGTCAGAGAGTAATTTCCTATCTTTAAGTGGCTTGTGCTTTTAAGCGCTGATAGATGCTCTCTAAGTTTATGGCTAAGGGGCTTTCTATTCTAGCTATGGGATTACGTTGTGGGTTCTGTAAGTTCTATGGATGCGGTAAATGGGGGATAGTAATGAGATGATGTCTGTACATCCTCTCTATAAGTGTAGCGTAAGTTTGCACCTACAGGTAACAAGCACTAGAAGGTTGGGGCTATCCGCATCTACAGGTTATGTAAGTCAAGGGTTAGTTCACCGTTAGCCTGTAAGGGCGACTGGTGACGAAAAGTAGGATAATCTGATAGCAACAACAACGCTGATAAACAAGGGTGTTATTAAAAAGCAACATGTAACGACAATCAACAGAAAGCAAGCATAAAGGCAATCACTATATACTTATCTCAACTTCAGTCCATGTAGTGAGACGTTCAAAAATTCAATGGGTTGAGTCTCTATAGGTATCATGTCCCTGTTTTGGGGCAGGCTGTGATGCCATGTGGGCATGAGGGGACTGTGGCTGAGAGTAGTTTTTACTTGGTCTGCCTGAGGTAAGCCTTTCTGGTGTGGGAGAGTCCCTGTTGTCTCTGGATGCTGAGAGTCCTGACTTGTTCCGTGTGATAGTATCATCAAGTGGAAAGTCTATCCCCAATTGTTTACAAAAAGAGTCTGATTCTTCTGGGGATTGACATATCAGTCTGGTGTTATTTCTCAGTACCCAGACCTGTGCGGGGAAGCCCCATCTATATGGATTTTTTTTGTTGCGAAGGAGGGTGGTCAATGGGCTAAACTCTTTTCTTCTCTGAAGTGTTTGTGAGGCCAGGTCTTGGTAGAACTGGAGAACATTGCCCCGGAATCTAATTGGTTGTAGCTTCCTGGATTGGTTTAAGAGCATCTCCTTTTCTAGGAAGTTTTTAAAGCGGATTATGATGTCTCTTGGCGGTGCAGTGTCCGGGGGCTTAGGTCTGAGGGATCTGTGAGCTCGTACCCACTGGATCTCCGTAGTGTAAGCAGACTCTTTTATCTGTTGAAAGAGGGACTGCAGATAGACCGGATAGTCACGAGGGAGGACACTCTCAGGGATGCCTCTGATCCGTATATTTTTTCTGCGGCTCCTGTTCTCCAGGTCCTCCAGTTTTTCTTGGAGTAGAGTGATGGTTTCTTGATGAGAGGTTACTTGATCAGTGAGGGATTGGACATCTTCCTTCATCTCATCTTGGTTAGTTTCAAGAGCCTCTACCTGGAGACCAATAGTATGGATATCTTGTTTCATGCCCGCTAGCTCTTCCCGTATACACATTCGGACTATGTCCGCAATGTCTTGCTTAGAGGGTAGGTCTTGTAGGATTAGGGAGGTAGAGTTGGTGCCTTCTTCTTGTGATGGGGGTATGTTAGAAGTCTGCTGGTCTATGGAGAGTCTTTTGTCTCTTGCTTCAGATGCTTCAGTTGTTTGCATATAAGAGGAGATGGTAGCTGTTTTTACTGCAGATATTTTCAGGGGTTTATCGTGTTTTAGTCTCTTAGATGCCATGATGGTAGACTGAGCAAGGGGAAGGATATAAAATTTTTCTTGAGGTCAGGTCTTGTTGCACTGTTTCTGGAAGATAATCAGTGTTAGTTAAGGTTTGAATGCCTGGAGTTACCTATCCCAGGTTTACTTTGTTTGAGAAGATAATAAAGGCAGGGTAAAAGGTTCAGCCAGTATGGTTGCTTTGATCCTTCTTGTTTTGAGGGTATCAATCTATATGTCTGATCGTGCAGATGGAATCTTTCTGTTATAACCGCAATATTTCAGGTACACTCTTGGGTATATAAGGGTGGATTGCTTGGTTTCAGAGCAGGATAGGCCTCTTGCTTTATTGCATTTAGCTCTTGTTCAGTGATCAGAAGTTGGTCTTAGCTGCTTGTTTTTAACTGTCAGGGCTTAGCGGTTTCGTTATAGTTCTATTATGAGTGGGTATTTTGTAGTACTATTTATGTGTCACCGCTGTTCAGTATAATTCTGATATGAGAGCGCCCCTGGCCAGTGTGGCGCAGTTCAATGCTGGAGTTGTAATGGCGGCCAGCACGCCTCACTGAGGATGTCCCCCCTCCAGCTGCTGCTCAAGCTCTGTGGTCTGCTGCTAGGAGCGGTGTTCCAAATGTTAGAGTCCCTCTGAGTACTTTACCAAGGGGTTAGTGTATAGGCTGGGGCAGCTATAAGGGTAGTAGTGTGGAAAATATGGTGCGTACCTTTAGCCTTTGATGGGTTGCGGTGGTAATGGCGGAAGCGGCGCTTCTGTGGGAGTGTTTGTGCCGCTCCTTGCGGCCCCGGTGTGATGGTTGGTCTACAGCTTACCGGTACCGTCTGGTATAGGCTGATGTCAGGGGACCATTTGTTGCACTCTACCGAAAGGTCGATAAACTTCGATCTATGGCGGGAGGAGGTCCGTTCAGTTATAGTGCCTGGTGAGATGTGGCAGCTGATTTGCGCTTCAATTGTTGCTTGTGCTTTCAAATTTTGATGATGTCTGTCAGCTCTATTTCTTCATCGATCTTAGTGGGCAATATTAGGTTAGTTTGGGCATATTTATGATGGAATAGCCAGCACGGAGCTCCGGATTTACGCTGCACTCATGGCAGCAGCCGGCTCCGCCCCTTCCAAATTACTTTTATCATCAAATTTTCTTTGTTCTCTTGGTATTCTTAGTTGAAAGCTAAACCTAGGTAGGCTCATATGCTCATTTCTAAGCCATTGAAGGCAGCCCCTTAGCTCAGTGCATTTTGACAGTTTTTCACAACTAGACAGCACTAGTTCTTGTGTGTCATATAGATAACATTGTGCTCAATCGCGTGAAGTTACCTAGGAGTCTGCACTGATTGGCTAAAATGCAAGTCTGTCAAAAGAACTGAAATAAGGGGGCAGTCTGCAGAGGCTTATATACATGGTAATCACAAAGGTAAAAAGTGTATTATTATAACAGTGTTGGTTATGCAAAACTGGGTAATGGGTAATACAATGATTATATATCTTTTTAAACAATAAAAAATCTGACGTTTTAAACTACAAAACTTGCACTAAAATAAATTAGATCATTAAAACCTTTTTTAATATTTGCAATGAAGCATTTAAGGTTTTAGTATGACCATTATAGAATTAACTAAAATTATATAAAAAGATTAATTGAACATCATGAATTAATTTGACCCTTTCCAAGTTCCAGCACAGTAAAATTACCCACGTTTACAACCTTTTAAACCACACAACATTATAAATAGCGACTTCTTTGTTTGGTGCAACTTGGCCACAGCTTCTTTATTAAATAAATAACCTTTAAAATCCTTTATAAATAACAGTTCAATTAACACCATTAAAACATCAACCATCAAGCGGTGCTAGTTCGATCTTATTCATAACACGGCCGTCATTCCACTGGACACAAACGTGCATGTGGTTGAGTCCGTCAATAATAATTAACATATGTCTCTAAGGAACCCCTTGTTCCTAGAGACCCTCCAACCCTATCAATAGGCCATGCCTGCAGTACTGTGAAAAAACATAATTTATGCTTACCTGATAAATTCCTTTCTTCTGTTGTGTGATCAGTCCACGGGTCATCATTACTTCTGGGATATAACTCCTCCCCAACAGGAAATGCAAGAGGATTCACCCAGCAGAGCTGCATATAGCTCCTCCCCTCTACGTCAGTCCCAGTCATTCGACCAAGAATCAACGAGAAAGGAGTAACCAAGGGTGAAGTGGTGACTGGAGTATAATTTAAAAGATATTTACCTGCCTTAAAACAGGGCGGGCCGTGGACTGATCACACAACAGAAGAAAGGAATTTATCAGGTAAGCATAAATTATGTTTTCTTCTGTTATGTGTGATCAGTCCACGGGTCATCATTACTTCTGGGATACCAATACCAAAGCAAAAGTACACGGATGACGGGAGGGATAGGCAGGCTCATTATACAGAAGGAACCACTGCCTGAAGAACCTTTCTCCCAAAAATAGCCTCCGAAGAAGCAAAAGTGTCAAATTTGTAAAATTTGGAAAAAGTATGAAGCGAAGACCAAGTTGCAGCCTTGCAAATCTGTTCAACAGAGGCCTCATTCTTAAAGGCCCAAGTGGAAGCCACAGCTCTAGTGGAGTGAGCTGTAATTCTTTCAGGAGGCTGCTGTCCAGCAGTCTCATAGGCTAAACGTATTATGCTACGAAGCCAAAAAGAGAGAGAGGTAGCAGAAGCTTTTTGACCTCTCCTCTGTCCAGAGTAAACGACAAACAAGGAAGAAGTTTGGCGAAAATCTTTAGTTGCCTGCAAGTAGAACTTGAGGGCACGAACTACATCCAGATTGTGTAAAAGACGTTCCTTCTTTGAAGAAGGATTTGGACACAAGGATGGGACAACAATCTCTTGATTGATGTTCCTGTTAGTGACTACCTTAGGTAAGAACCCAGGTTTAGTACGCAGAACTACCTTGTCTGAGTGAAAAATCAGATAAGGGGAATCACAATGTAAGGCTGATAACTCAGAGACTCTTCGAGCCGAGGAAATAGCCATTAAAAACAGAACTTTCCAAGATAACATTTTTATATCAATGGAATGAAGGGGTTCAAACGGAACACCCTGTAAAACGTTAAGAACTAAGTTTAAACTCCATGGTGGAGCAACAGCTTTAAACACAGGCTTGATCCTAGCTAAAGCCTGACAAAAGGACTGGACGTCTGGATTTTCTGACAGACGTCTGTGTAACAAGATGGACAGAGCTGAAATCTGTCCCTTTAATGAACTAGCTGATAAACCCTTTTCTAAACCTTCTTGTAGAAAAGACAATATCCTAGCGATCCTAACCTTACTCCAGGAGTAACCTTTGGATTCGCACCAGTATAGGTATTTCCGCCATATTTTATGGTAAATCCTTCTGGTAACAGGCTTCCTAGCCTGAATCAAGGTATCAATAACCGACTCAGAAAAACCACGTTTTGATAAAATCAAGCGTTCAATTTCCAAGCAGTCAGCTTCAGAGAAGTTAGATTTTGATGTTTGAATGGACCCTGTATCAGAAGGTCCTGTCTTAGAGGTAGAGACCAAGGCGGACAGGATGACATGTCCACTAGATCTGCATACCAAGTCCTGCGTGGCCAAGCAGGTGCTATTAGAATTACTGATGCTCTCTCCTGTTTGATTTTGGCAATCAATCGAGGAAGCAGCGGGAAGGGTGGAAACACATAAGCCATCCTGAAGTTCCAAGGTGCTGTCAAAGCATCTATCAGAACTGCTCCTGGATCCCTGGATCTGGACCCGTAGCGAGGAAGTTTGGCGTTCTGGCGAGACGCCATGAGATCTATTTCTGGTTTGCCCCAACGTCGAAGTATTTGGGCAAAGACCTCCGGATGAAGTTCCCACTCCCCCGGATGAAAAGTCTGGCGACTCAAGAAATCCGCCTCCCAGTTCTCCACTCCCGGGATGTGGATTGCTGACAGGTGGCAAGAGTGAGACTCTGCCCAGCGAATTATCTTTGATACTTCCATCATTGCTAGGGAGCTTCTTGTCCCTCCCTGATGGTTGATGTAAGCTACAGTCGTGATGTTGTCCGACTGAAACCTGATGAACCCCCGAGTTGTTAACTGGGGCCAAGCCAGAAGGGCATTGAGAACTGCTCTCAATTCCAGAATGTTTATTGGTAGGAGACTCTCCTCCTGATTCCATAGTCCCTGAGCCTTCAGAGAATTCCAGACGGCGCCCCAACCTAGTAGGCTGGCGTCTGTTGTTACAATTGTCCAGTCTGGCCTGCTGAATGGCATCCCCCTGGACAGGTGTGGCCGATAAAGCCACCATAGAAGAGAATTTCTGGTCTCTTGATTCAGATTCAGAGTAGGGGACAAATCTGAGTAATCCCCATTCCACTGACTTAGCATGCATAATTGCAGCGGTCTGAGGTGTAGGCGTGCAAAAGGTACTATGTCCATTGCCGCTACCATTAAGCCGATCACCTCCATGCATTGAGCTACTGACGGGTGTTGAATGGAATGAAGGACGCGGCATGCATTTTGAAGTTTTGTTAACCTGTCTTCTGTCAGGTAAATCTTCATTTCTACAGAATCTATAAGAGTCCCCAAGAATGGAACTCTTGTGAGAGGAAAGAGAGAACTCTTCTTTTCGTTCACTTTCCATCCATGCGACCTTAGAAATGCCAGAACTAACTCTGTATGAGACTTGGCAGTTTGAAAGCTTGAAGCTTGTATTAGAATGTCGTCTAGGTACGGAGCTACCGAAATCCCTCGCGGTCTTAGTACCGCTAGAAGGGCACCCAGAACCTTTGTGAAGATTCTTGGAGCCGTAGCCAATCCGAATGGAAGAGCTACAAACTGGTAGTGCCTGTCTAAGAAGGCAAACCTTAGATACCGGTGATGATCTTTGTGGATCGGTATGTGAAGGTAAGCATCCTTTAAATCCACTGTGGTCATGTACTGACCCTCTTGGATCATGGGTAAGATTGTCCGAATAGTTTCCATTTTGAACGATGGAACTCTTAGGAATTTGTTTAGAGTCTTTAAATCTAAGATTGGCCTGAAAGTTCCCTCTTTTTTGGGAACCACAAACAGGTTTGAGTAGAACCCTTGTCCTTGTTCCGACCACGGAACCGGATGGATCACTCCCATTGTTAACAGATCTTGTACGCAGCGTAGAAACGCTTCTTTCTTTATCTGGTTTGTTGACAACCTTGACAGATGAAATCTCCCTCTTGGGGGAGATAATTTGAAGTCTAGAAGGTATCCCTGAGATATGATCTCTAGTGCCCAGGGATCCTGAACATCTCTTGCCCAGGCCTGGGCGAAGAGAGAGAGTCTGCCCCCTACTAGATCCGGTCCCGGATCGGGGGCTCTCGGTTCATGCTGTCTTTGGGGCAGCAGCAGGTTTCCTGGCCTGCTTGCTTTTGTTCCAGGACTGGTTAGGCTTCCAGCCTTGCCTGTAACGAGCAACAGCTCCTTCCTGTTTTGGTGCAGTGGAGGTTGATGCTGCTCCTGTCTTGAAATTCCGAAAGGGACGAAAATTAGACTGTCTAGCCTTAGCTTTGGCCTTGTCTTGAGGTAGGGCGTGGCCCTTACCTCCCGTAATGTCAGCGATAATTTCTTTCAAACCGGGCCCGAATAAGGACTGCCCCTTGAAAGGTATATTAAGTAATTTGGACTTAGAAGTAACATCAGCTGACCAGGATTTTAGCCACAGTGCCCTGCGTGCCTGTATGGCGAATCCTGAGTTCTTAGCCGTAAGTTTGGTTAAATGTACTACGGCCTCCGAAATGAAGGAATTAGCTAGTTTAAGGACTCTAAGCCTGTCCGTAATGTCGTCTAGCGTAGAGGAACTAAGGTTCTCTTCAAGCGACTCAATCCAAAATGCTGCCGCAGCCGTAATCGGCGCGATACATGCAAGGGGTTGTAATATAAAACCTTGTTGAACAAACATTTTCTTAAGGTAACCCTCTAATTTTTTATCCATTGGATCTGAGAAAGCACAGCTATCCTCCACCGGGATAGTGGTACGCTTAGCTAAAGTAGAAACTGCTCCCTCCACCTTGGGGACCGTTTGCCATAAGTCCCGAGTGGTGGCGTCTATTGGAAACATCTTTCTAAATATTGGAGGGGGTGAGAACGGCACACCGGGTCTATCCCACTCCTTAGTAACAATTTCAGTTAGTCTCTTAGGTATAGGAAAAACGTCAGTACTCGCCGGTACCGCAAAGTATATATCCAACCTACACAGTTTCTCTGGTATTGCAACGGTGTTACAATCGTTGAGAGCTGCTAAGACCTCCCCTAGTAGTACACGGAGGTTCTCCAATTTAAATTTAAAATTTGAAATATCTGAGTCCAATCTGTTTGGATCAGAACCGTCACCCACAGAATGAAGCTCTCCGTCCTCATGCTCTGCGAGCTGTGACGCAGTATCAGACATGGCCCTAGCATTGTCAGCGCACTCTGTTCTCACCCCAGAGTGATCACGCTTGCCTCTTAGTTCTGGTAATTTAGACAAAACTTCAGTCATAACAGTAGCCATATCTTGTAATGTTATCTGTAATGGCCGCCCAGATGTACTAGGCGCCAAAATATCACGCACCTCCCGGGCGGGAGATGCAGGTACTGTCGCGTGAGGCGAGTTAGTCGGCATAACTCTCCCCTCGCTGTTTGGTGAAATTTGTTCACATTGTACAGATTGACTTTTATTTAAAGTAGCATCAATACAGTTAGTACATAAATTTCTATTGGGCTCCACCTTGGCATTGGAACAAATGACACAGATATCTTCCTCTGAGTCAGACATGTTTAACACACTAGCAAAAAAACTTACAACTTGGTTATAATCTTTTTTAGCAAAAAAACGCACTGTGCCTCAAAGAGGTACTAACGATTAAATGACAGTTGAAATAATGAACTGAAAAAAAAAAAAAAAAAAAAAAAAAAGTTATAGCATCAAACTTTAAAACAACACAACTTTTAGCAAAGGTTTGTTCCCATTAGTAAAAAACAACACTAATTAAATTTGTACATAAGAAAACAAAACAACTTTTTTATTCACAGTCACTATAAGAATTCTCACAGCTCTGCTGAGAGAATTTACCTCCCTTCAAAGAAGTTTGAAGACCCCTGAGATCTGTCAGAGATGAACCGGATCATGCAGGAAATATAAAAGTAGCTGACTGGAATTTTTTGATGCGTAGCAAAGAGCGCCAAAAACGGCCCCTCCCTCTCCCACACAGCAGTGAAGAGAAACGAAACTGTCACAATTAAAGCAAAAAACTGCCAAGTGGAAAATAATGCCCAAATATTTATTCACACAGTACCTCAGCAATGTAAACGATTCTACATTCCAGCAAAAACGTTTAACATGAGAATAGTTATTAAAAGGATTAGTGACCTTTAACACAGTAGTTCCGGTGAAATACCATCCCCAGAATACTGAAGTGTATACATACATGTCATTTTAACGGTATGGCAGGCTTTTCTCATCAATTCCATTCAGAAAATAAAAACTGCCACATACCTCAATGCAGATTCATCTGCCCGCTGTCCCCTGATCTGAAGCCTTTACCTCCCTCAGATGGTCGAGAACAGCAATATGATCTTAACGACTCCGGTTAAAATCATAGTAAAAAATCTCTGTCAGATTCTTCCTCAAACTCTGCCAGAGAAGTAATAACACGCTCCGGTGCTATTTTAAAATAACAAACTTTTGATTGAAGTCATAAAAACTAAGTATAATCACCATAGTCCTCTCACACATCCTATCTAGTCGTTGGGTGCAAGAGAATGACTGGGACTGACGTAGAGGGGAGGAGCTATATGCAGCTCTGCTGGGTGAATCCTCTTGCATTTCCTGTTGGGGAGGAGTTATATCCCAGAAGTAATGATGACCCGTGGACTGATCACACATAACAGAAGAAACTAGCACCTCCGCCGCCGGCTGCGACAAAAGAATACTGTGAAACAAAAAAGGGGAGGGCGGGAGGGAGATACTGCAACATAAATTTTTCTGAATGACCTGCTACTTTTACCGCTCAGTCCCTTAAGTACTCTCCTCTTCTACTCCACCCCTTCGTTACCCTCAACCAATCTTAGTGCCTCTTCCTCTTTAGGTCAAAGGCCCCTTCCTGCTAGGCTCTTTATTGGTTACGTGAAAATAACCTGCCGTCAAATACATTACATTATTGTCAACACAGAATTAACTATGTTTCATGCTGTTCTTAAGCTATAATTTTTTGTTTGCTTGTTTGCTTCCTGTGACAACCCACTCTGGAACAAGGAAAATACCAATAACCCAAACATATTGAACTGTTACACAGTTTATTGGCTGTTTGAACTTATGTTTAAATTTTGTAAAGAAAAACACTAAGCTGCTTTTGCAAGGGATTAAATGCCCTAGTTGGGTGTTCTCAGTTTAGTTATCAAACCAATAAATAATAAATAAGACTCAAGACTAGGTATGGAGGAAAAGACGATTACAGGGCGCGTTTATTCAAACATGACAAAACATAACCAACTTAACTATTGATGGCGGCAAGACGAGTCACTAAATTCCTCAAGTTAGACAAGAGGTCAAGGCCCCGCAACAGAAGGTGCAGCGGAGTCCCCAATGCTCCGCCAATGGCCAGAAAAATTGAGTTTGTAGAGAGTTCCCTTGGCTCACTTACTAAGAGGGACACCATAAGCAGCCACTTAGGATTGTAGGCCCCTACTTTCATCCCAGCCATTGCTCCACCCCATATAAACCCGGATTACAAGTTGTGCGGTATGGCTTTTCTGTGTGCGATATGATGTTTGCATGCGGAATGGTCAGCTACTTGATATAACAAGTAGTGCGGTATGGCTGTACCGTGATTGTTATAGCCTATACCGCAATGATCCATTCCGCTTTTAAAGACCTGTAGTAACGTGTTTTGCAAAACAAAAAAGTTAAAAAAAACATCACAAATATGTTACAAAGTACCCTATCACCCATAAACTACACTATTAACACCTAATCCGCCATCCCCCCGCATCACTACTAAAATAAAACATTAACCCCTAAAATGTTGTTGCCCACATCGCAAATACTAAATAAACCTATTAACCCATAAACCGCAACCCCCCACATTGTGACTACCTAAATTAAACTATTAAACCCTAAACCGCCATCCCCCATAACAAAACTATTAAATAAACCTATTAACCCCTAAACAGCCGTCCCCCCCACATCGCCAACAACTAAATAAACGTATTAACCCCTAAACCTCTGTCCCCCCACATAGCGACTACCTAAATTAAACCCTAAACCTAACACCCCCTATCTTTAAATTAAAGTTACAATATACTAACTACTTTAAAATAAATAAAACTTACCTGTGAAAAAAAAATAAAACCTAAGCTTAAACGAAAAAAATGTTACAAAAATGTAACATTACAAAAATAAAATAAAACCTATCAAGTGAAGGCCTAATACTCTAAATTTACCAAACCCCTCCCCCCCCCCCCCCCCGCCCAGGTTATCCGGGTCTAGCAGTAATCTGTACACTGATGTCACATCAAAAAATTTGGAAACATGGAGGAAGCAAACATAACCACCCACAAGCTGTTACTAGATTTAGAACAAAAGATGTCTAAGAAATTTGACAGCCTCAAGTCTATAGTGCAGTGTATACATATAGAGGCGGCCATATTTGTTCCGGAATCACTCGCTAAGACCAATGCTCAGAAGAGAGAAGTTCATCTGCCCATAAACGTAAAATGGGAAAGAGGGTGAACCTGGCGGCACACTTAGAAGCAGTTCTATGAGTCTTGCTCCCCTTACCTCAGCTCCCGATACAGAGGATGCGGCCGGCACCTGGCGGGAGACTATTGACTTTCGCATCCAGGCAGTCAAGGATATTGAAGTTGCTGAGTCCAATGATGAATCTACTGCAAGTTTCCCAACTCCGACAAGATCTGAGCAGAGTTTGAGTAATTTAGACCATCAAGCTTACAATACTTACGAACAGAGGTCCCTCAGGTACACCAGCAGAGAGGCGTGGGTGGCCAAGGGATTCAAAGGAGAGTGGTGCTTCTACGGATCATTTGACAGCATGCACCTATCTGTGGTTGGAGTTAGTCTCCAGAGGCAGGAGGCCCACTTCTGGCGCGATGGATTGACTTACATGCAGACCTGTACAGCCGCCTTCTCACTGCCCCAACTCAGAACTAGTGTAGGGTAACCCTTCACAAGCACTAAACTCTCTCCATTGCGACTCTGGTATGAGTCATTTTCAGCAGTTCATAGCATTGTTGGAACTTTGGAATAACTCTTTTGTGAGAATAACCTAGTTTATACAAATTTCTCACTTATATGTTTTTTTTTATTATGCTACTGTTTGTCATGTTATAACAATAGTGACAGTTGGAAAGTAAATGTTCCACTCGTCCACTAGCCACTGATGAGTGGAAATTAAACAGTGACGAGTAAAAGTTAGTTAATGAGTGAACGTTGAATTAACATTCACTCACTGTGCAAAGTCTGATGACATCTTGTAAGTATCAAAGTTAGCACATTGTATTTGCAGAATGTACACTCCAACACTGACAAACATACATTTTGTGCTATGTGCTAAAAATATTATCTAAAGGGATATTATATATCCATAAAAGGGCAAGGATATGTTATTCCTCTCTAGGCTGTAAGGACCCTATTTGTGCTTAGACTGTTACTTCTGAGAGGGTAAACAGGGGCAGAAAGAGAGAGATTGGAGAGGAAAAGTGAAAGTGGAGAAGAATATATAGTAAAGAGAGAGTGTAGATATATGAGAGAAGGAAAAGAAAGAGGGTAAAGAGACAATATAGGCTGAGAGAGAAGGGAGAGTTTAAAAAAGAGAGAATGAAGAGAGAAGGGAGTGGAGAAAGAGAGTTCATAGAGAAGGTAGAGATGACAATTATTAAAGGGACAGTCTAGTAAAAATGTAACTTTCATGATTCGGATAGGGCTTATTTGCTTTGTTCTCTTGTTATTCTTAGTTGAAATGCTAATTTCTAAGCCCTTGAAGGCCGTCTCTTATCTGAATGCATTTCAGTTTTTTCTGAGCTAGAGGGCGTTAGTTCATGTGTGACATATAGATTACATTTTGCTCATGCATGTGGAGTAACCTAGGAGTCCGCACTGATTAGCTAAATTGCAAGTCTGTCAAAAGAACTGAAATAAGTGGGCAGTCTGCAGAGGCTTAGATACAAGGTAATTACAGAGGTAAAAAGTATATTAATATAACTGTGTTAGTTATGCAAAACTGGGGAATGGGTAATAAAGGGATTATCTACCTTTTAAACAATAACAATACTGGAGTAGACTGTCCCTATAAAAACCTTCCATGACTGACAGCACTCTCTTCACTCTCTCAGTTCTACAACTTCCTTTTTCTATCCAGCTGTTGTCTTCCCCAGAACCTCTAGTTGATGTTATGCACCTATTTTTGTTAATGTATTACTGTATGTAGGATTCTTTAATTGTAAAACAATATTAAAAATGACTGATCAATAAAGTGTTTCACAATGGCTAAACATTTACAAAGAGGGGGTGGAGTAGTGATGATGCTGGGATCAGAAGTGGTGAGTAACATTTTGGCCTGACTAGTAGCTTAGGACTCATTTTGAGCCTATATATGAGCAGGGTGAATGCGACATGTTACTATGGCACCCGTTCTTTCCTTGGTTTCCACCTCCCTTCTAGGGCGTCACACTTGAGACATTGCCATGAGGGTTGACGTTGCCAGGGAGGATGCGTGCGCATTGACACATGTGCGTGAGGTACAGCGTCTGCTCTGCTTGAGGTGTCACCAAGGTAACCGTCCTCCATGTGGGTACGTGCGTGAGAGGCGTCACGTGATGATGTCACACGCGTGGGACGCTTGTGGAGTTTGCGGTTCCCAGAGGTGCACTTAAGCTGAACAGGCGGTTCAGGTAAACATATGTTTTTAGATTCACTGCGGTGGATCATATTTTGGGGCATTTGACAAAGTGATTGTAAGAATCCCAAAACATTATGCCATTTTTAAGTTGATGCAATAAAAGTTATATTTTTTATAAGTCCAGAGAGTGCCTATCATTTTCTCTACTTCTATGCTGTTCGTTTGATGAGCACCCTGGCAGTTATTTACAAGAAGGACTGTGCCTATCTCACTAGGACATTGATATTTACTATATTTTGGGATTTGAGCACTCCATTCTATTGAAGATTGAAATTCATGTTAAAGTTTATGCTGTGAATTACAGTGAATCTGTGGAACTTTGCTGTTTACTCTGAATACCCATTGGGATCTGTTTTAGACACTGCTCAATTATATCAAATAACATTTGATTCACATTTTCAGATGGATACTTTGGAAACCATACCACCTATGGACAACCTCTATAAGGATGAGGATTTTAATACGGACCCTTTTTTAATCACAGATGAAGAAGCAGAGACTATACGTATCACCATTGATCTGAGTTGAGGGATGATACCCCCATTAAAATATATCATAAACTGTTAAATTTACGAAAAAGAGAGAGATTTTCATCTGCATGCAGTTTATTTATCTGGTTATCACCGCAATAGATATATCCCTAGGGGTTTTAGGGTGAAGAACATACCAACATTAGGTAGACAAAATGTCGATTTTTGCAGAACCTGGTGTTCCATATTGAACAAATGTTCATATGATGTAATGTTATTGGTAATACAAGAGGTAAATCGATTGGAAAAGAAAATTGAACAGGAGCTAGAAACTATTAAGGAGAAAAATATGCATATTTTGTCTACTGATACCACCCAGGATTGGATATCTAAATTGGAGAGTTTGGTCAGCAAGTATAGAAATGATCTAGTCAATTTTAAGTACAAGAAGTTAACAACAGTGGAAAATGACTATAGAGAAAGACGTGTTTACAGATGGTTACATGGTAAGGATGATGAATCTTATAAGAAAAAACAAAGATACATGAGGGCTAGAAATCAGCTAAGTGTGGTTGATAGTAGTGGGGATGACTCATCTGAGCCAGACACCATAGACACTAACATATATAAAGTTTCTAAACATCAAGGATCAGTTCAGTCTTTTTCTGGGATAGCCACCAGATCCACTGCAAAACCTCCGGTTATACCTCAAATTGCAAAAGGCACAAACACCCACATTGCAGAAGAAGCAGATATAAATCGCAAAAAGCAATACAAGAAAAAGTAAACATTGTCTACAATTTAAGTAGTAGACCCCTTAGTAATGATGAACTATCTCTACTTAATAAGGGGTTATCCTTTATACCTATCCCTAAGGAGAATACTTTTGATACAATGATAGACATACATAAGTTTCAAAGTCAATTAAAGCTAAGGGATCACTTCAAAGATTCTATCAGTGAAACTAAAACATCTTTTAGGAAAGCTTCTACTTTTGAGCCTAACACTACTAATGCATCCATCAAACAGTTTACACGTATGCTGTGTCAGAATTATAACACCGTACAAGACACTAAGGTTTATTCTAATCTGACTAACGCAGAGAATGCTGCTCTGATTGATCTTACTGGAGACAATAGCATCATCATCTGCCCAGCAGACAAAGGTGGTGCTATTGTTATTCAGAATTATGTAGACTATAGAGATGAGGCTCTTAGGCAAGTATCAGATAAGAAAACATACACAAAAGTTAGAGGTAATCCCACAACAATATTTAAAAAACAAATTGATCAATATCTACAAAGAGGGCTTGAAATGGGTATTCTAACTGAAAATTACATGAATTTTCTAATATGTTATAAACCGAAAATCCTGGTTCCTTATTTATTACCTAAAATACATAAAAGCATGATTAAGCCACCAGGTAGATTCATTTTTAAGATTGGATATCAGAGCGTCAAACAACGTAGGCAGGGTCTATGGGCAGATAGTCAAATACCAAAGGTAACAATAGGTTGAAATAATATGATTTAATACATAAGATAAAAAAGTTGGTACATTTAAATTTATACAACAATTAGTCATGGATCCATGTTACACTTTAAAATATATATTGAAACACTTGGAACAATTTAAAAATGCTTGTAGAACAATTAATAACAACAACAAAAATCTAACAAATAATGTCTATCGCATAAAACTTAAATTCTAATATGTGAATGCTGGGAGCGCTTATGCACACTCTATTTATAAAAACAATGGGTTACAATGCACAGGTGGATAGATTCCAGGTTGCTTGAAACCGGTGGGTGTGAAATGTAAGTGGCTCCGAATTGGGGTTTTGCCTATGTGTTTAACCAAAATTATGTAAATCCTAAAAGGTGGACAAAAAATGTTACAGGAATGTCTAGAACCTGAATTCAAAATATAAGACCTGAGGTTGTGCCTATGTGTTTATCCAAAAAGAGTGTAAATCCTAACAAGTGAAAAAATGTGAGAAAAATATTGCAGGGGTGTGTGAACCTTATTTTCAAAATAAACAATGAATTCAAAATAAAACGATATACAAGTGAATTTTGACAAATCAACTAATGCATAGTGATGTGTGAATTTTCGGTTCGCGAACCGCGGACTCGAACTTCCGGTATTGTTCGCGAACGAGCGAACCGCGCGAACCGCGCAAACCGCCATTGAATTCAATAGGCAGGCGAACTTTAAAACCTACAAGGACTCTTTCTGGCCACAATAGTGATGGAAAAGTTGTTTCAAGGGTACTAACATCTGGACTGTTGCATGCTGGAGGGGGATCCCTGGCAAAACTCCCATGGAAAATTACATAGTTGATGCAGAGTCTGCTTTTAAGCCATAATGGGTCTAAATCAACTAACATTCCCAAAGTGGCTGTCTCAAAACATCCCGGACAGAAGATAGATTGATAGTGATAGATAGGATAGATAGATATACATAGATTGATAGTTAGATAGAATCGATAGAAGAGAAATAGATAGATTTGTTAGATATATAATTACCCTAATAAATTCTAATAATCAAACATGCGTTCTTGGACCCAACTAGCTTGTGTCAATTAGTACTTTTCTTAGCACTTTAATCCCTGTTCCCCCCCCCGCTATCGGGGGAGTTCTATATGGCCTGCCAGATTACCCTGAAAAATTATAATAATAAGACATGTGGTCTGCTACCTATTTTAACGAGGTTGTGTTTTAAGTACTACCATTCTTAGCACTTTAATCTCTGTAACTCCCCCTATTTGGTGAGGTCTATACGGCCTGGATGATTACCCATACAAAATATAATAATAAGACATCTGCTCTTGGTCTGCGACCCATGGTAACTATGTTGTGTTAATTAGTAATGTCCTTCGCATTTTAATAGCTGTTACTCATGCTCACCCTATCGGTGGAGGTCTATATGGCCTGCATGATTACCCTTACAAAATATAACAACCAAACATATGTTCTGGGACCCATGGTAAGTAGGTTGTGTTATGTAGTACTATCAAAAAACAAGAGTCTGGACTAAGTCTAACCCTCTTAGCCTCTCTAAATAATACTGATATCTCCCTACTCAGTCCAATAAAGAATACAAAAACTTGTGTAGGCAAATTCCTATTGCGTGTACTGAGTTGAGCTTCGTGAGTTGAAGTGAGTGAGAGACAGGGCAATCAGCTGTTTTGCCGTACTGTGTTAAAGTGCAAGTGATAGATAGTTCTTTGTTAAGTGAACTGGTAGATACGTGAATTTCTGCAGATAGACTACTTTGCTTGGTACTGGATACTCTGTAAAACACTTTGATACAATATATCTAAAGCCGAGAACCTCTAGGACCCATTACTAACATACGGGTCTTACATACGGGTTATGAGAACCATTTAAAAGGAACATTCTGACTCCACGAAAACATTCTTGATAAAGGCACTCATAGTGCTGAAACGCGTAGATAGGAAGCTGTGGAGTCTGTTTACACTTTCCATTGTCACCCATCATCTATCGATAGTACCCAGGAAAGATCCAGGAGGATCCAGGAAGATCAAGGAGACCATTGTCCATTCTTTCAACGGAACAGCCGAACGGCAACTAGAAAGGATTCAGTGCTGTTACAAGACAGTGAAGCAGCTGTGAGTACTTCCGCCACGAATTTACACACATACGCTGGCCGGGGAGCGCAGCTAATAAGCCTGTCATACAGCTGAAGATTCACATTGAACATTTTATAAATATCACATTGATAAAATATTCTTAAATAAGAAAATTTGTCACTTTTTTGCAAAGAAGTTAATTCAAAGAAATTCACGTATCTACCAGTTCACTTAACAAAGAACTATCTATCACTTGCACTTTAACACAGTACGGCAAAACAGCTGATTGCCCTGTCTCTCACTCACTTCAACTCACGAAGCTCAACTCAGTACACGCAATAGGAATTTGCCTACACACTTTCAATGGGACTATTTCATTCACAAAGGATACCCTAACTCACCAGTTTTAAATCACATACGGACATTATCGGAGAAATTACAAGCCAACTATTTCAGTTTTATTTACTTACAGGAGGCTTAGTATTGCACCTTATCTAAGTGATATTACATCGCTGAACCGTCATAGTTAATTAATAGCGTTTTGATTTGTGAATTGTAAATCTATGCTGCTAATTTTTCTTCATCATTTTATTTAGTTGTGGCCACAACTTACTATTGTTATTTATTATTGTTTTTTATTAAACTAGCTTATATCATCCCTTTCTATGTTTGTTTATTATACATATTGATATATATCTAATTTTACGATACACTGTATTATACATATTGAGATATTTTTATTTAAACTTTTTTAGCTATTGTTGGTTCTCTCAGCTGTTCATACAGCGCCTCTCTTACACCCAAGTTTTTGTGTTATGTAGTACTGTTCTTTGCATTTTCATACCTGTTACAACACCAAATGGTGGCAGGTCTATCTGTCCTTCATGATTAGCTGCACCCAAACCCAAAAAAAAGCCGAGTGGTCTTAGACTAACACCCATGGCTAACTCTGTTGTTTCAATTAGTACTATTCTTAGCACTTTCATCCCTGTTACGGGCGGTCTACATGGCCATCATGATTAGCCGAACAAAATACTACAATCCAACCTTTGCTCAGTCTTCATAGGCCCTTCATTGTCTGTATTTTGATAGTACAGTTCTTATTATTTGTATAGCTGATACAACACCGAATGTTGTCAGCTCTATATGGCCTGCATGATTAGCTGCACCCAATACAAAAAGAAATCCAAGCGGTCTTGGATTAACACCCATGGCTAACTCTGTTGTTTCAAGTAGTACTATTCTTAGCACTTTCATCTCATCATCCCTGTTACTTCCAGGACTCTCGGTGATGGTGGTCTACATGGCCATCATGATTAGCCTAACCAAATACTACAATCCAACCTTGGCTCAGTCTTCCTAAGGCCCTTCATTGGCTGTATTTTGGTAGTACTGTTCTTATTACTACATGGTGGTCTACATGGCCATCATGATTAGCCTAACCAAATACTACAATCCAACCTTGGCTCAGTCTTCCTAAGGCCCTTCATTGGCTGTATTTTGGTAGTACTGTTCTTATTAGTTTAATAGCTGATACGACACCGAATGTTGTCAGCTCTATATGGCCTGCATGAATAGCCGCACCCAAAGCCAAAAAAAAGCCAAGCGGTTTTGCACTAACACCCATGGCTAACTCTGTTGTTTCAAGTTCTACTATTCTTAGCTCTTTCATCTCATCATCCCTGTTACTTCCAGGACTCTCGGTGGTGGTGGTCTACATGGCCATCATGATTAGCCTAACCAAATACTACAATCCAACCTTGGCCCAGTCTTCCTAAGGCCCTTCATTGGCTGTATTTTGGTAGTACTGTTCTTATTAGTTTAATAGCTGATACGACACCGAATGTTGTCAGCTCTATATGGCCTGCATGAATAGCCGCACCCAAAGCCAATAAAACCCAAGCGGTTTTGCACTAACACCCATGGCTAACTCTGTTGTTTCAAGTTCTACTATTCTTAGCTCTTTCATCTCATCATCCCTGTTACTTCCAGGACTCTCGGTGGTGGTGGTCTACATGGCCATCATGATTAGCCTAACCAAATACTACAATCCAACCTTGGCCCAGTCTTCCTAAGGCCCGTCATTGGCTGTATTTTGGTAGTACTGTTCTTATTAGTTTAATAGCTGATACGACACCGAATGTTGTCAGCTCTATATGGCCTGCATGAATAGCCGCACCCAAAGCCAAAAAAAACCCAAGCGGTTTTGCACTAACACCCATGGCTAACTCTGTTGTTTCAAGTAGTACTATTCTTAGCTCTTTCATCTCATCATCCCTGTTACTTCCAGGACTCTCGGTGGTGGTGGTCTACATGGCCATCATGATTAGCCTAACCAAATACTACAATCCAACCTTGGCTCAGTCTTCCTAAGGCCCTTCATTGGCTGTATTTTGGTAGTACTGTTCTTATTACTACATGGTGGTCTACATGGCCATCATGATTAGCCTAACCAAATACTACAATCCAACCTTGGCTCAGTCTTCCTAAGGCCCTTCATTGGCTGTATTTTGGTAGTACTGTTCTTATTAGTTTAATAGCTGATACGACACCGAATGTTGTCAGCTCTATATGGCCTGCATGAATAGCCGCACCCAAAGCCAAAAAAAAGCCAAGCGATGTTGCACTAACACCCATGGCTAACTCTGTTGTTTCAAGTTCTACTATTCTTAGCTCTTTCATCTCATCATCCCTGTTACTTCCAGGACTCTCGGTGGTGGTGGTCTACATGGCCATCATGATTAGCCTAACCAAATACTACAATCCAACCTTGGCCCAGTCTTCCTAAGGCCCTTCATTGGCTGTATTTTGGTAGTACTGTTCTTATTAGTTTAATAGCTGATACGACACCGAATGTTGTCAGCTCTATATGGCCTGCATGAATAGCCGCACCCAAAGCCAAAAAAAACCCAAGCGGTTTTGCACTAACACCCATGGCTAACTCTGTTGTTTCAAGTTCTACTATTCTTAGCTCTTTCATCTCATCATCCCTGTTACTTCCAGGACTCTCGGTGGTGGTGGTCTACATGGCCATCATGATTAGCCTAACCAAATACTACAATCCAACCTTGGCCCAGTCTTCCTAAGGCCCGTCATTGGCTGTATTTTGGTAGTACTGTTCTTATTAGTTTAATAGCTGATACGACACCGAATGTTGTCAGCTCTATATGGCCTGCATGAATAGCCGCACCCAAAGCCAAAAAAAAGCCAAGCGGTTTTGCACTAACACCCATGGCTAACTCTGTTGTTTCAAGTTCTACTATTCTTAGCTCTTTCATCTCATCATCCCTGTTACTTCCAGGACTCTCGGTGGTGGTGGTCTACATGGCCATCATGATTAGCCTAACCAAATACTACAATCCAACCTTGGCCCAGTCTTCCTAAGGCCCTTCATTGGCTGTATTTTGGTAGTACTGTTCTTATTAGTTTAATAGCTGATACGACACCGAATGTTGTCAGCTCTATATGGCCTGCATGAATAGCTGCACCCAAAGCCAATAAAACCCAAGCGGTTTTGCACTAACACCCATGGCTAACTCTGTTGTTTCAAGTTCTACTATTCTTAGCTCTTTCATCTCATCATCCCTGTTACTTCCAGGACTCTCGGTGGTGGTGGTCTACATGGCCATCATGATTAGCCTAACCAAATACTACAATCCAACCTTGGCCCAGTCTTCCTAAGGCCCTTCATTGGCTGTATTTTGGTAGTACTGTTCTTATTAGTTTAATAGCTGATACGACACCGAATGTTGTCAGCTCTATATGGCCTGCATGAATAGCCGCACCCAAAGCCAAAAAAACCCCAAGCGGTTTTGCACTAACACCCATGGCTAACTCTGTTGTTTCAAGTTCTACTATTCTTAGCTCTTTCATCTCATCATCCCTGTTACTTCCAGGACTCTCGGTGGTGGTGGTCTACATGGCCATCATGATTAGCCTAACCAAATACTACAATCCAACCTTGGCCCAGTCTTCCTAAGGCCCGTCATTGGCTGTATTTTGGTAGTACTGTTCTTATTAGTTTAATAGCTGATACGACACCGAATGTTGTCAGCTCTATATGGCCTGCATGAATAGCCGCACCCAAAGCCAAAAAAAACCCAAGCGGTTTTGCACTAACACCCATGGCTAACTCTGTTGTTTCAAGTAGTACTATTCTTAGCTCTTTCATCTCATCATCCCTGTTACTTCCAGGACTCTCGGTGGTGGTGGTCTACATGGCCATCATGATTAGCCTAACCAAATACTACAATCCAACCTTGGCTCAGTCTTCCTAAGGCCCTTCATTGGCTGTATTTTGGTAGTACTGTTCTTATTACTACATGGTGGTCTACATGGCCATCATGATTAGCCTAACCAAATAATACAATCCAACCTTGGCCCAGTCTTCCTAAGGCCCTTCATTGGCTGTATTTTGGTAGTACTGTTCTTATTAGTTTAATAGCTGATACGACACCGAATGTTGTCAGCTCTATATGGCCTGCATGAATAGCCGCACCCAAAGCCAAAAAAACCCCAAGCGGTTTTGCACTAACACCCATGGCTAACTCTGTTGTTTCAAGTTCTACTATTCTTAGCTCTTTCATCTCATCATCCCTGTTACTTCCAGGACTCTCGGTGGTGGTGGTCTACATGGCCATAATGATTAGCCTAACCAAATACTACAATCCAACCTTGGCCCAGTCTTCCTAAGGCCCTTCATTGGCTGTATTTTGGTAGTACTGTTCTTATTAGTTTAATAGCTGATACGACACCGAATGTTGTCAGCTCTATATGGCCTGCATGAATAGCCGCACCCAAAGCCAAAAAAAACCCAAGCGGTTTTGCACTAACACCCATGGCTAACTCTGTTGTTTCAAGTTCTACTATTCTTAGCTCTTTCATCTCATCATCCCTGTTACTTCCAGGACTCTCGGTGGTGGTGGTCTACATGGCCATCATGATTAGCCTAACCAAATACTACAATCCAACCTTGGCCCAGTCTTCCTAAGGCCCGTCATTGGCTGTATTTTGGTAGTACTGTTCTTATTAGTTTAATAGCTGATACGACACCGAATGTTGTCAGCTCTATATGGCCTGCATGAATAGCCGCACCCAAAGCCAAAAAAAAGCCAAGCGGTTTTGCACTAACACCCATGGCTAACGCTGTTGTTTCAAGTTCTACTATTCTTAGCTCTTTCATCTCATCATCCCTGTTACTTCCAGGACTCTCGGTGGTGGTGGTCTACATGGCCATCATGATTAGCCTAACCAAATACTACAATCCAACCTTGGCCCAGTCTTCCTAAGGCCCTTCATTGGCTGTATTTTGGTAGTACTGTTCTTATTAGTTTAATAGCTGATACGACACCGAATGTTGTCAGCTCTATATGGCCTGCATGAATAGCCGCACCCAAAGCCAATAAAACCCAAGCGGTTTTGCACTAACACCCATGGCTAACTCTGTTGTTTCAAGTTCTACTATTCTTAGCTCTTTCATCTCATCATCCCTGTTACTTCCAGGACTCTCGGTGGTGGTGGTCTACATGGCCATCATGATTAGCCTAACCAAATACTACAATCCAACCTTGGCCCAGTCTTCCTAAGGCCCTTCATTGGCTGTATTTTGGTAGTACTGTTCTTATTAGTTTAATAGCTGATACGACACCGAATGTTGTCAGCTCTATATGGCCTGCATGAATAGCCGCACCCAAAGCAAAAATAAAACGCAAGCGGTTTTGCACTAACACCCATGGCTAACTCTGTTGTTTCAAGTTCTACTATTCTTAGCTCTTTCATCTCATCATCCCTGTTACTTCCAGGACTCTCAGTGGTGGTGGTCTACATGGCCATCATGATTAGCCTAACCAAATACTACAATCCAACCTTGGCCCAGTCTTCCTAAGGCCCTTCATTGGCTGTATTTTGGTAGTACTGTTCTTATTAGTTTAATAGCTGATACGACACCGAATGTTGTCAGCTCTATATGGCCTGCATGAATAGCCGCACCCAAAGCCAAAAAAAACCCAAGCGGTTTTGCACTAACACCCATGGCTAACTCTGTTGTTTCAAGTTCTACTATTCTTAGCTCTTTCATCTAATCATCCCTGTTACTTCCAGGACTCTCGGTGGTGGTGGTCTACATGGCCATCATGATTAGCCTAACCAAATACTACAATCCAACCTTGGCCCAGTCTTCCTAAGGCCCGTCATTGGCTGTATTTTGGTAGTACTGTTCTTATTAGTTTAATAGCTGATACGACACCGAATGTTGTCAGCTCTATATGGCCTGCATGAATAGCCGCACCCAAAGCCAAAAAAAACCCAAGCGGTTTTGCACTAACACCCATGGCTAACTCTGTTGTTTCAAGTAGTACTATTCTTAGCTCTTTCATCTCATCATCCCTGTTACTTCCAGGACTCTCGGTGGTGGTGGTCTACATGGCCATCATGATTAGCCTAACCAAATACTACAATCCAACCTTGGCTCAGTCTTCCTAAGGCCCTTCATTGGCTGTATTTTGGTAGTACTGTTCTTATTACTACATGGTGGTCTACATGGCCATCATGATTAGCCTAACCAAATACTACAATCCAACCTTGGCCCAGTCTTCCTAAGGCCCTTCATTGGCTGTATTTTGGTAGTACTGTTCTTATTAGTTTAATAGCTGATACGACACCGAATGTTGTCAGCTCTATATGGCCTGCATGAATAGCCGCACCCAAAGCCAAAAAAACCCCAAGCGGTTTTGCACTAACACCCATGGCTAACTCTGTTGTTTCAAGTTCTACTATTCTTAGCTCTTTCATCTCATCATCCCTGTTACTTCCAGGACTCTCGGTGGTGGTGGTCTACATGGCCATCATGATTAGCCTAACCAAATACTACAATCCAACCTTGGCCCAGTCTTCCTAAGGCCCTTCATTGGCTGTATTTTGGTAGTACTGTTCTTATTAGTTTAATAGCTGATACGACACCGAATGTTGTCAGCTCTATATGGCCTGCATGAATAGCCGCACCCAAAGCCAAAAAAAAACCCAAGCGGTTTTGCACTAACACCCATGGCTAACTCTGTTGTTTCAAGTTCTACTATTCTTAGCTCTTTCATCTCATCATCCCTGTTACTTCCAGGACTCTCGGTGGTGGTGGTCTACATGGCCATCATGATTAGCCTAACCAAATACTACAATCCAACCTTGGCCCAGTCTTCCTAAGGCCCGTCATTGGCTGTATTTTGGTAGTACTGTTCTTATTAGTTTAATAGCTGATACGACACCGAATGTTGTCAGCTCTATATGGCCTGCATGAATAGCCGCACCCAAAGCCAAAAAAAAGCCAAGCGGTTTTGCACTAACACCCATGGCTAACTCTGTTGTTTCAAGTTCGACTATTCTTAGCTCTTTCATCTCATCATCCCTGTTACTTCCAGGACTCTCGGTGGTGGTGGTCTACATGGCCATCATGATTAGCCTAACCAAATACTACAATCCAACCTTGGCCCAGTCTTCCTAAGGCCCTTCATTGGCTGTATTTTGGTAGTACTGTTCTTATTAGTTTAATAGCTGATACGACACCGAATGTTGTCAGCTCTATATGGCCTGCATGAATAGCCGCACCCAAAGCCAATAAAACCCAAGCGGTTTTGCACTAACACCCATGGCTAACTCTGTTGTTTCAAGTTCTACTATTCTTAGCTCTTTCATCTCATCATCCCTGTTACTTCCAGGACTCTCGGTGGTGGTGGTCTACATGGCCATCATGATTAGCCTAACCAAATACTACAATCCAACCTTGGCCCAGTCTTCCTAAGGCCCTTCATTGGCTGTATTTTGGTAGTACTGTTCTTATTAGTTTAATAGCTGATACGACACCGAATGTTGTCAGCTCTATATGGCCTGCATGAATAGCCGCACCCAAAGCAAAAAAAAACGCAAGCGGTTTTGCACTAACACCCATGGCTAACTCTGTTGTTTCAAGTTCTACTATTCTTAGCTCTTTCATCTCATCATCCCTGTTACTTCCAGGACTCTCAGTGGTGGTGGTCTACATGGCCATCATGATTAGCCTAACCAAATACTACAATCCAACCTTGGCCCAGTCTTCCTAAGGCCCTTCATTGGCTGTATTTTGGTAGTACTGTTCTTATTAGTTTAATAGCTGATACGACACCGAATGTTGTCAGCTCTATATGGCCTGCATGAATAGCCGCACCCAAAGCCAAAAAAAACCCAAGCGGTTTTGCACTAACACCCATGGCTAACTCTGTTGTTTCAAGTTCTACTATTCTTAGCTCTTTCATCTAATCATCCCTGTTACTTCCAGGACTCTCGGTGGTGGTGGTCTACATGGCCATCATGATTAGCCTAACCAAATACTACAATCCAACCTTGGCTCAGTCTTCCTAAGGCCCTTCATTGGCTGTATTTTGGTAGTACTGTCATCCTTTTGAATAAAAGATTACAGTAAAGGCATTGATTTTAGAAACCCACAGATCATTATTTGCAACCGTGAATTTAGAAAAAAAAATTGATTACACACCCGTCACACTTATTTATGCTCAGGCCTTTTTAATACGAGGGTCCCTGAGCCTCAACCGAAACAACAGTATGAAAGAGGAGATATGTCATCCTTTTGAATAAAAGATTACAGGAAAGGCATTGATTTTAGAAACCCACAGATCATTATTTGCAACCGTGAAATTAGAAAAAAACATTGATTACACAGCCGTGACACTTATTTATGCTCAGGCCTTTTTAATACGAGGGTCCCGGAGCCTCAACCAAAACAACAGCATGAAAGAGGAGATATGTCATCCTTTTAAATGAAAGATTACAGGAAAGGCATTGATTTTAGAAACCCACAGATCATTATTTGCAACCATGAATTTAGAAAAAAAAATTGATTACACACCCGTGACACTTATTTATGCTCAGGCCTTTTTAATACGATGGTCCCGGAGCCTCAACCGAAACAACAGCATGAAAGAGGAGATATGTCATCCTTTTGAATAAAAGATTACAGGAAAGGCATTGATTTTAGAAACCCACAGATCATTATTTGCAACCGTGAAATTAGAAAAAAAAATTGATTACACACCCATGACACTTATTTATGCTCCGGCCTTTTTAATACGATGGTCCCGGAGCCTCAACCGAAACAACAGCATGAAAGAGTAGATATGTCATCCTTTTGAATAAAAGATTACAGGAAAGGCATTGATTTTAGAAACCCACAGATCATTATTTGCAACCGTGAAATTAGAAAAAAAAATTGATTACACACCCGTGACACTTATTTATGCTCCGGCCTTTTTAATACGATGGTCCCGGAGCCTCAACCGAAACAACAGCATGAAAGAGGAGATATGTCATCCTTTTGAATAAAAGATTACAGTAAAGGCATTGATTTTAGAAACCAACAGATCATTATTTGCAACCGTGAAATTAGAAAAAAACATTGATTACACAGCCGTGACACTTATTTATGCTCAGGCTTTTTTAATACGAGGGTCCCGGAGCCTCAACCGAAACAACAGCATGAAAGACGAGATATGTCATCCTTTTGAATAAAAGATTACAGGAAAGGCATTGATTTTAGAAACCCACAGATCATTATTTGCAACCGTGAAATTAGAAAAAAACATTGATTACACAGCCGTGACACTTATTTATGCTCAGGCTTTTTTAATACGAGGGTCCTGGAGCCTCAAACGAAACAACAGCATGAAAGACGAGATATGTCATCCTTTTGAATAAAAGATTACAGGAAAGGCATTGATTTTAGAAACCCACAGATCATTATTTGCAACCGTGAAATTAGAAAAAAACATTGATTACACAGCCGTGACACTTATTTATGCTCAGGCCTTTTTAATACGAGGGTCCCGGAGGCTCAACCGAAACAACAGCATTAAAGAGGAGATATGTCATCCTTTTGAATAAAAGATTACAGGAAAGGCATTGATTTTAGAAACCCACAGATCATTATTTGCAACCGTGAAATTAGAAAAAAACATTGATTACACAGCCGTGACACTTATTTATGCTCAGGCCTTTTTAATATGATGGTCCCGGAGCCTCAACCGAAACAACAGCATGAAAGAGGAGATATGTCATCCTTTTGAATAAAAGATTACAGGAAAGGCATTGATTTTAGAAACCCACAGATCATTATTTGCAACCGTGAAATTAGAAAAAAAAATTGATTACACACCCGTGACACTTATTTATGCTCAGGCCTTTTTAATACGATGGTCCCGGAGCCTCAACCGAAACAACAGCATGAAAGAGGAGATATGTTATACTTTTGAATAAAAGATTACAGGAAAGGCATTGATTTTAGAAACCCACAGATCATTTATATGACCCGTGTAATATAAAAAAACATTCATTAGGCACCGGTTACACTTATTTATCCTCAGGCCTTGTTAATACGAGGGTCCCGGAGCCGCAACTGAAACAACAGCATGAAAGAGGACATATGTCAATCTTTTTGAATGATAGAATACAGGAAAGGCATTCATTTTAGAAACACTGAGATAATTACTTGCAACCGGGAAATAAAAAAAAACATTGAACAGACACCCAGTACACTTTATTATCCATAGGCCTTTTCAGCAGAGGCTCCAGGACCCTCAACAAAAACAAGATCAGGGAGCTGGGCATAGGAGTACAATGGAGTGTGACAATAATAATCTGAAGGTGAAGATTGCATAGTTGTGGCATTTTAATTTTGCTATCGTGGGAACTTAGTACTTGCACTGACCTTGCTCTGGTGAATCCATATCGCAAATGTGTTATTTAAGGCACTGTTTGTCTATTTTTTTGAATATCAGCATTTGGTAAATGAAGCTCAACTTAAGGCTGGTGAGAAATGACCTTTCTTCTGGCTGTTTGCAAATGTTGTGGCTCTGGACAAACATGTGAATAAGGGGCCATCCTCCATATTCTGCACGCAACCCCTTTGATGATTGACGATAAACATGTGTCACCTGCAAGCAGAGCTCGTTACTTCTGTCTAAATCATCTTCCTGGTATGAACAGGCCACTGTTTCCCACAGCAAGTACGAATTTTGAAATACAAGATTGTCTTGAGTATGGTAGGAAACCAAAGTTTATTTAATTCAGTACTATCTATCACCACAAAAAATGAACTTCTTGAAGCAACAAAAATGCCAGCAATTTCATGTGCTTATGGATGACAAGGACGTCATGTCCTTTGGTGCACAGAGATGGAGACGATTTTTGCCCTCCCTGTACACTACCCAGATGTCTCAAACATCACCAGAAACACAATACAGCCACTCTTGTGAAGTTCCTGGAGTGTTCCGGTAGCCATCTCTTTGCGCTCCTAAAGGAATACTTTATCAGTGTTTTTGTATACATCCGACAACAGCTTCGGAGACTGTGGTGACGCACATGTTATTTACTGTTGTTCCAGCTGTGGCAATATCAATTGGCATGAAAAAGTTAAGATTTGTGGGTTGGGGAGCCTATAGCTGTTAAGGTAGGACGTGTGTTTGAGGAGATCCAGGTCTTACAAGTTACTTTCGAGTTAGTTTTCAATCTTAATTTAATTTTCTTTTTGGGATTCATAGTCACACTTTCTGGGGCTATCCAAGAGGAGCCTGGTAAAAGCAGTAGTAGTCACCCCTTATATCAACGGGTACCGAGACCTGTTTTTTGCCTTTCCAATATTGCGCTGTACCCAAAACTAATCCTGAATGAAAAAAAAAAAATTAAAATTTGAACTAGTGACGCATATGTTATGCACGCTGTGGCAATTGCAATTTGCAATAAAAATAATCTGCTAACAACAACCACTACCTACGACCACACCTGACTCCTGAAGTCATGCTTCAGTTATTAAGTCAAGTTAAATTATTTTTTTTTCTTTATTATGCGCAGCAGAGGCTCCAGGACCCTCGACAAAACCAGCAGCAGGAAAGAGGACATATAGCATCCTTTTGAAAAAAATGATTACAGGAAAGGCATTGATTTCAGAAACACAGAGATCATTAGTTGCAAACGGTAAATCTAAAAAAACATTGATTAGACACCCAGTACACTTCTTTATCCTTAAGCCTTTTTAGCAGAGGCTCCAGGGCCCTCCACAAAACCAGCAGCTTGAAAGAGGACATATGGCATCCTTTAGAAAATTAGATTACAGGAAAGGCATTGATTTTAGAAACACAGAGATCATTAGTTGCAACCGTGAAATCACAAAAAACTTCGATTATACACCAAGGAAACTTATTTATCCTTAGGCCTTTTTAGCAGAGGCTCCAGGACCCTCCACAAAACCAGCAGCATGAAAGAGGACATATGGCATCCTTTAGAAAATTAGATTACAGGAAAGGCATTGATTTTAGAAACACAGAGATCATTAGTTGCAACCGTGAAATCACAAAAAACTTTGATTATACACCAAGTACACTTATTTATCCTTAGGCCTTTTTAGCAGAGGCTCCAGGACCCTCCACAAAACCAGCAGCATGAAAGAGGACATATGGCATCCTTTAGAAAATTAGATTACAGGAAAGGCATTGATTTTAGAAACACAGAGATCATTAGTTGCAACCGTGAAATCACAAAAAACTTCGATTATACACCAAGTACACTTATTTATCCTTAGGCCTTTTTAGCAGAGGCTCCAGGACCCTCCACAAAACCAGCAGCATGAAAGAGGACATATGGCATCCTTTAGAAAATTAGATTACAGGAAAGGCATTGATTTTAGAAACACAGAGATCATTAGTTGCAACCGTGAAATCACAAAAAACTTCGATTATACAGCCAGTACACTTATTTATCCTTAGGCCTTTTTAGAAGAGTGTCCCGGAGCCTCAACAGAAAGAACAGCATGAAAGAGGACATATGGCATCCTTTTGAAAAATAGATTACAGGAAAGGCATTGATTTTAGAAAGACAGAAAAAATTTGTTACAAACGGGAAATCTAAAAAAACATTGAATAGACACCCAGTACACTTCTTTATCCTTCGGCCTTTTTAGCAGAGGCTCCAGGACACTCAACAAAACCAGCAGTAGGAAAGAGGACGTATGGCATCCTTTGTGAAAAAAAGATTATGAGAAAGGCATTGATTTTAGAAACCCGGGGATAATTTGTTGCAACCGTGAATTTTAATTAAAAAAAATGATTGGATGGACACCCAGTACAATTCTTTCTCCCTAGGCCTTTTTATAAGAGGGTCCAGGACCCTCAAACAAAACACCAGCAGGAAAGGGGACATATGGCATACTTTTTAACAATAGAGTAAGAGTACAGGAAAGGCATTGATTTTAGAAACCCATAGATAATTTTTTGCAAATGTAAATTTGAATCAAAAAATGATTAGATTAACACCCAGTACACCACTTTCTCCTTAGGCCTTTTTATAAGAGGGTCCTGGACCCTCAAAAAAAACACCAGCAGGAAAGAGGACATATGGCATACTTTTGAAAATTAGATTACAGGAAAGGCATTGATTTTAGAAACACAGAGATCAGTTATATGACCCGGGAAATAGAAAAAAAACATTGATTGGACACCCAGTACACCTCTTTCTCCTTAGGCCTTTTTATAAGAGGGTCCTGGACCCTCAACAAAACACCAGCAGGAAAGAGGACGTATGGCATCCTTTTGAACAATAGAGTACAGGTACAGCATTGATTTTATAAACCCAGAGATCATTTTGTTCAATTGTTAAATAGAAAAATAAAAATGAGTGGCCAACCAGTACACCTCTTTCTCCTTAGGCCTTTTTATAAGAGGGTCCTGGACACTCAAAAAAACACCAGCAGGAAAGAGGACGTATGGCATCCTTTTGAACAATAGAGTACAGGAACGGCATTGATTTTATAAAACCAGAGATAATTTTGGTCAAATGAGAAATAGAAAATAAAAAAGAGTGGACACCCAGTACACCTCTTTCACCTTAGGCCTTTTTATAAGAGTGTCCAGGACCCTCAAACAAAATACCAGCAGGAAAGAGAACATATGGCATACTTTGGAACAATAGAGTACTGGTACGGCATTGATTTGTGAAACCCACAGATAATTGTTTGTAAAAGTGAAATAGCACCAAAAACCATGCTTGGACTCCCACTCCAGGTCGTTCTCCTTCAGCTTTTTTATAAGAGGGTCCAGCACCCTCAACAGAAACAACTGCAGGAAACACCACCACATATGCCATCCTTTTGCACAAGCGAGTACAGGTATGGCATCCATTTTAGAAACCCAAAGATAATTGAGAGGAACCAGGAACATTTTTCTAAAAACTGGATGGGGCACCCATTACTACAGGTCGTTCTCCTTCAGCCTTTTTATATCATGGGCCACGACCCGCAACAGGCACAACAGCATGAAACACAACATATGCCACCTTTTTGCACAATAGAGTACATGTATGTCATAGATGGAACACAGAGATAATTTAGAGCAACCAAGAGACGGATAAAGATGCTTGGTCGGTCCTACTCTTTCAAATTTGTTGCATTTTGCGTTCAATTGAATGGTACACCGGATATGAGTGGTGTATAAAGTTGTGCAATTCATAACAGTTTAATCACTAGTGTTATGTGCATTATTTTTTTTTATTTGAGTTTGGTACCCACAGAGATGCAGCAGAGGCCAGAAAAATTAGGAATGTACAAATGACTGAAAAATTGGGGTATTGTTGGAGCAACTGCTGTAGCAGCGGCCAGAGAAATCGATGTTTGTAAAACATTTATAAAGTGCCCTAAAAGCTTGTGGCTTGAACACTAGTTGTTGGCGGATAAGTCAAGCAAGTCCTCTGTCTTTATAACCAAAAAAAAAAGGCCAGCCTGTGTACCAGTTGTAGCCCAAGGCAGCTCATATCATCATCAGTAGTTTTTTATTCAAATGTATCGCCCAATGTCAGTCCCTTCGGGATCCAGCCCTCATTCATTTTTATAAAAGTGAGATAATCAAGGCTTTTTTGACCTAGGCGACTTCTCTTCTCAGTGACAAAACCTCCTGCTGCACTAAAAGTCCTTTCGGACAGGACACTTGAAGCGGGGCAGGCCAGAGGTTCCATTGCAAATTGGGATAGCTCAGGCCACAAGTCCAGCCTGCACACCCAGTAGTCAAGGGGTCCATCGCTCCTGAGAGTGTCGAGATCCGCAGTTAAAGCTAGGTAGTCTGCTACCTGTCGGTTGAGTCTTTCTCTAAGGCTGGATCCCGAAAGGCTCTGATGGTGCATGGGAGTTAAAAAGGTACGCATGTCCTCCATCAACAAGACGTCAGGAAAGCGCCCGGTCCTTGCCGCCGTGGTCGTGGGAGGAGGAGGATTAATTTCATCTCTTCCCCTGTTACATTCCCGTGGTGCTGTGACATCACCCTTATACGCTGTGTAAAGCATAGTTTTTAATTTATTATGAAAATGCTCCATCCTTTCCGACTTGCGGGAATTTGGTAATATTTCAGGCACTTTATGCTTATACCGGGGGTCGAGGAGCGTGGACACCCAGTACAGGTCGTTCTCCTTCAGCTTTTTTATACGAGGGTCCCTCAACAGGCACGACAGCATGAAAGAACCCATTTGAACAAGGTTGGATGCTGAGCTAATCATGTCGCGTTCCTCCTCCTCACTGATCTCACTGATGGTATCTTCTTCCCCCCAGCCACGTACAACACCACGGGTACCAGAGAGGTGACAACAACGAGCACCCTGGGATGACTGTTGTGCTCGGTCTTCCTCCTCCTCATCCTCCCCAAAGCCACATTCCTCCTCTGACTCCTCTTCCTCACAATCCTCTTCCTGCGTTGCCGCAGGTCCAGCAAGCAATGCTGATTCGGCTGTTTGCGGGGGTGATGGACACCACAACTCTCCCGCTTCCTCTTCACGCTTATCTACTGCCTGATCCAGCACTCTTCGCAGGGCACGCTCCAGGAAGAAAACAAATGGTATGATGTCGCTGATGGTGCCTTCGGTGCGACTGACAAGGTTTGTCACCTCCTCAAAAGGACGCATGAGCCTACAGGCATTGCGCATGAGCGTCCAGTAATTTGGCAAAAATATCCCCAGCTCCCCAGAGGCTGTCCTAGCACCCCGGTCATACAAATACTCATTAACAGCTTTTTCTTGTTGGAGCAGGCGGTCAAACATTAGGAGTGTTGAATTCCACCGTGTCGGGCTGTCGCAAATCAAGCGCCTCACTGGCAGGTTGTTTCGACGCTGGATATCAGACAAGTGCGCCATGGCCGTGTAGGAACGCCTGAAATGGCCACACACCTTCCTGGCCTGCTTCAGGACGTCCTGTAAGCCTGGGTACTTATGGACAAATCGTTGTACAATCAGATTACACACATGTGCCATGCACGGCACATGTGTCAACTTGCCCAATTTCAATGCCACCACCAAATTACTTCCATTGTCAGAAACAACCTTGCCAATCTCCAGTTGGTGCGGAGTCAGCCACTGATCCACCTGTGCGTTCAGGGCGGTCAGGAGTGCTGGTGCGGTGTGACTCTCCGCTTTCAGGCAAGTCAACCCCAAGACGGTGTGACACTGCCGTACCCGGGATGTAGCATAGTACCTGGGGAGCTGGGGGGGTGCCATAGATGTGGAGCAAGACTCAGAAGTTGAAGAGGACTCAGCCGAGGAAGAGGTTATGGAAGAGGATGGAGTAGGAGGAGTAGAGGAGGTAGCAGCAGGCCTGCCTGCAAGTTGTGGCGGTGTCACCAACTCTTCTGCAGAGCCATGCATTCCATGCTTGTCAGAAGTCAGCAGGTTTACCCAATGCGCAGTGTAGGTGATATACCTGCCCTGACCATGCTTTGCAGACCAGCTATCTGTGGTCATATGGACCCTTGCCCCAACGCTGTGTGCCAGACATGCCATAACTTCCTTTCTCACAACAGAGTACAGGTTTGGGATTGCCTTTTGTGAAAAGAAATTTCTGCCAGGTACCTTCCACTGCGGTGTCCCAATAGATACAAATTGTTTGAAAGCATCAGACTCCACCAGCTTGTATGGTAAAAGCTGGCGGGCTAAGAGTTCAGACAAGCCAGCTGTCAGACGCCGGGCAAGGGGGTGACTTTGAGAAATTGGCTTCTTACGCTCAAACATGTCCTTGACAGACACCTGACTGTGGGCAGATGACCAGGAACTGCTACGTAAGAGAGACTGAGTGGAGGATGGTTGAGAGGGGACAAGGAGGACAGCACTGGTTGACGTGGCTGAAGATGCTGGAGCAGGAGGAGGAGGGCGGCTTTCACTTTGTGTGCTGCTTCTACTCATGTGTTCTTCCCATCGGCCTTTGTGATGGGAGACCATGTGCCTTCGCAAAGCAGTTGTACCTAGGTGGCTGTTGGACTTCCCACGACTCAGTTTCTTTTGGCACAGGTTGCAAATGGCATCGCTGTTGTCAGAGGCAGACACACAAAAAAAATGCCACACTGCTGAGCTCTGCGATGACGGCATTCTGGTGGTGGCAACAGCATGCGTTGATGGGCGTCGGCGGGCTGTCTGGCTGACCCCTGGTGACGATGCATGCTGTCTGACTGTGCCACTAGCTCCTTGAGACGACCTCCCCGTGCTTCCAAATCATCTCCTCCTCCTCCTCCTCTCTGTCTCCCCATCTGAACTTTCCCCCTCTTCTTCTTCTCTTCTAGCAGGCACCCACGTGATATCCACCGACACATCATCATCAACTGCTTCACTTGTATCTGAAACATCAAGAAAGGAAGCAGCAGCGGGTACAACATCACCATCATCATCACACCGTACCTCCATGTCGGTAATGCTGCCTGACTGAGACTGATCACTATTATCTACATCCTCTGTCAATGATGGTTGCGCATCACTCATTTCTTCAAAATGATGTGTCAATAACTCCTGTGACAGATCAAGTGAAGCGGCTGTGGTGCTAGTGTTGGTGGTGGCGACAGGCGGCGGAGTGTCACTGGTCACTTGAGACCTGCCCAAAGCACAGCTGGACTTAGATGGTGCGTCAAGGTTAGGAGGACTAGCAGCGGAAGCTGAAGAAGATTGGGTTTCCTGTGTTAGCCATTCAACTAGGTCCTCCTCAGAAGTTTTTGCATCCCCCCTGGCACCCGGTGTCTGAACAATGTGCATATTTGTAGGGTCTAAAGGAATCACAGCACCACGACCACGACCACGGAACCTGCGGGGTGGCCTGCCTCTGCCTGTCATTTTTTTTTAAATGGACACTAACAATACTATTACACCAATTGAGTGGTGGCACTGTGAAAGTGGGCACAGTATACGCTGTGAGACTGACAACAACAAAAAAGACAGATGTTTTAAAAATCACATTGTTTGGCACTATTTGGCAAATGAGCCTGTCTGGCACACACGCTGGGAGAAAGGAAACTGCAATTCAATGGCACTAGGAGACTGAAGAATCACAGTCAAAACAGTTATGATTAACAAAAATTCCAATCCTGTTACAATAAATATGAGTGGTGGCACTAATTGGCTAGTTGGGACTGGCACACAGGCAGGCAGGCAGGTGGAAAATGCAATTCAAGGGCACTAGTAGACTGCAGATTGACAGTCAAAACAGTGTTGATTGACAAATTTTGCAATACTGTTAAAAGAAATATGATTGCTAGCACTAATTGGATAGTTGGGCCTGGCACACAGGCTGGCAGGCAGTAGAAAAGTGCAATTCAATGGCACAAGCAAAATGAGGATTAAGATCAACAATCAAGATTTTTTTTATTTTAATTAGTAACTATACTGTGACAACAATTAGGATTGGTGTAAATAGTTGGCAAGACGGCCTGGCACAAAAGGATGGCAGGCAGGAGGGAGATGCAATTCAAGGACACTAGGAGACTGATTAATGACAGTCAAAACAGTGATGATTGACAATTTTTGCAATACTGTTAAAAGAAATATGATTGCTGACAACAATTGGCTAGGTGGGCCTGGCTCACAGCAGGCTGCAAGGCAGGAGGAAAGTGTTATTCAATGGCACCAGCAAACTGACGATTCAAATCACAGCAACTATTACCAAAAATTTTAATATTTAATTATTAGAATACTGTCACAACAAATATGATTGGTGTAAATATTTTTTAAGTAGGCCTGGCACACAGGCTTGGAAGGCTGTAGAAAAGTGCAATTCAAAGGCACGAGCAAACTGAGGGTTAAGATCATCAACAATAAAGATTTTTTTAATTGTAATTAGTAACTATACTGTGACAAAATATTTGGATTGGTGTAAATAGTTGGCAAGACGGCCTGGCACAAAAGGATGGCAGGCAGGAGGGAGATGCAATTCAAGGACACTAGGAGACTGATTACTGACAGTCTAAACAGTGATGATTGACAATTTTTGCAATACTGTTAACAGAAATATGATTGCTGACAACAATTGGCTAGGTGGGCCTGGCTCACAGCAGGCTGCAAGGCAGGAGGAAAGTGCTATTCAATGGCACCAGCAAACTGACGATTCAAATCACAGCAACTATTACCAAAAATTTTAGTTTTTAATTATTAGAATACTGTCACAACAAATATGATTGGTGTAAATATTTATTTATTTTTTTTTTTTTTTTTTGACATGTTTTTATTGAGGCATTGAGTGAAAACAATACAGTAAAAAGTATGTCCAGGCACGGAACAAAAACAATAAAGAAACTGATACAAGACATATATTGAAGGCAAGCAAGGGTTACAACCCTGGTGTGCCAGTGTAATATTTGTTATCTTAGTAACTATACTATAGTAGTTCAGTGTTGAGTATAAAGTGTAAAATTTAAAACTATATTTATGAAAGACATGTGACTGGAACATATAGGAAAGGAGCCTCGTTTTTTTTTTTTTTATAACAGGTAACAAGTGGTCTCTACCCTCAAGATAAGAGGTATTCTAAGAGCTGAAAATAGTGAGAGGTAGGGAGCTGGCTTTTGTTAGGCCTCCCGTAGGCCTAAATGTATGAGGGGGGTGGGGAATACAGCGGGCAAGAGCCGCTCGCAACGGAGGGGAGAAGGGAGGGCGGAGCCAGTTGAAGTGTTATGAAGGTTCAGACTACAGGGCTAAATAGAATGGAATGGAATCTCAAGGCTTCTAAGTATACTCCTAGTGGGGTTATTTTTAACCTACATCTCTAGGGAATATTAGCTAGTAGAGGAGCATTATCAGAGCTTAGGATGGCTTAGCACTGTCATCACGGTAAGACTTATAGACTATGGGTCAGGAGATTATGGGAGTATGCTGGCTTTGACCATAGTAAAGTTATGCAAGAGCGGAAATATTAGGAAGTGTGGAATACAAGGGACTTTTGGGGGAGCTCCTCACCTGGGGAAATGCTAGCTATAAGCGATGTGGGAGAAAGGAGAAGGGGTATGACCCGCAGGCAGCAAGCCAGCGGGAAAGGGAGGAGAGGAGCTCAGCTGGAGCAGGAAATTCGTGTTATCAGTAAATTCTACATAGGGGGTATACCATTATTGGCAGAGAACATGTGCGGGCTAAGTAGAGAAAGTACCCCTATATAGGGGGAGATGAAAATATCTCTGAAAATACCTAGAGCATGAATAACAAACATAAGATAAACATAAATAACAAAACTCAGTGTCATAGGCATAAGAGAGCCACGTGAGCTTAAAATATCAATAACTGCACATTCCCTTGAGATCACAGCAATTTAGGGAGTGTGATACATAGCAGAGTCATTTAATATAAGCACATAACAAAAATAAAACAAACAGTCATCCATCTAAATAGAAAGTATCAAAAAAGACACAACTTGTTATACTATAGACATGTATACCATGTAGAAGCTGAATGGCCTCTGTATGCAGAGAGCAGTATACACTATAGTGAGGGGTAAGGGCGCAGCAGTCCACATGGTATGTAACCTAACCACAGAAAAGGATTCTTAGTATAATTATATCAGCTGTCATAGTTATCCTTCTGGAGAGATTTTAAATATATATTATTAATAAATAAACAAACTAGGTAGGAACCAGAATACCGTGGGGTATATGGGTCTAAGTTAGTATAGACAGGGCGGTATGGTAGATATGTCACATAAGGTAGAAACATAGGAGTGAGTGCCAAATTGGCTATATAACAAAAATTCTAGGCATATGAGAACTCTGTGTTCAAGTAGACTCTGTGGTTATAGATAGTATGCAACTGGCTAAATATAATAACAAACAGATGATTAGTGTTCCAAGTCATTGGTCAGAATAAAAATGTAGTTTCACTAACATGAAAACTGGTGGAAGCTACACAACCCCATTATGACATCTCAAACTTTAGGGCTAATATTAGCATTAGATCATTTGGGGCAGATAAGATAGACAAGGAGGGTCTTTTTATATAGACTTAAGATCATCATCACAACTCTGAATGAGCCTAGAGAGATCTAACAACAGCAGGCTATAAGCGTCATGAGGGCAATAGGTATGGCAACATATTAATAGGGATATAGCGTTACACAAGGCCATCAAACAGTTTTAGGTAAAAGTTCCACTTCAGCATAGGAGAGCTGCCTGTAGTGTGTGAAGCTACCCGGTCATGTTGGAGTCCCCCAAGTGTGCAATGTGTAACAGACATGCAAATAGCAAGCCTCCCGGGTCAAAAGGGTCTTTCAGCAGCTTGGTGAGATGTGCTGAATCAATCCATGAAGAACTAGACAATAGCTCGCTTGACTGAGACTCATGATCTGGGGGAGGGCTACCGGTTACGTGCTTCAGAACATGGAGGGCTGTGTGAGTTGTCACCTCTAGGCTACTGACTTTATACATGCCTGTCAGCTTTACTTGCGATGTCTCTCGCTGAACAGCGCAACGCTGTGCAGGACCTGCGCGGATTTTAAATGGCCTTAGGGCACTGTGTTGTTCACAAGTTACCAACTGTTCCGCAACCACGGATATGGGGCTCCCCTTTTCCATCTCACCCGCCTCCATAACAGCCCACGGCTTTCCTCCGTTGCAGTGCGGCAAATGTTCAGTAGTGAAGAGATCATCGTGGTAGGCAGAGTTCTGTATAGCGGTAACTGGAGGCTTGAAAGTGTTAGGAGTGAGAGTGGCTTTCTCGCTTAGGTAAGGAGGGGGAGAGAGCTGGAAATGTTGCCCAGTGACTATCAGGGTAAATCTTTCAGCTCCCGATGTAGCGGTGGGGATATGGAACAGGTCAACCATGCTTGGCTGTATCTGGTCTCTACTTGCCGTTTCAGGGAAAGTACTGGTGGAGCCCTCTCTGCATTGCCTTTCTTGCGAACGTGTAGGAGTATGCTGAATAGGCAGTGAATATTCTGTCTGGTTTGCCGCGTGGGAGTCATAGCTGGGAAGGTAGGAGACGCCATCTTTATTGCGCATCTCTATGATGGTAGACCTCAAGCTGTGAGACTGACTGTCAAATTTTGCGATCAGATCCTCCAGTAGAGAAAAAAGGTGTGTAGGCAACTCCTCCATCTTAAGGGGTATGTAGGTAAAAGGTATATAAGCCTCCAAGACGCAAAAAATCAAGGTTTTAATAGTCAAACTGTAGGAGCTCTGGAATAGTACGTCTTGGTGCTTCAGTGGCTGGCTCCGCCCGCGGTGTAAATATTTTTTAAGTAGGCCTGGCACACAGGCTTGGAAGGCTGTAGAAAAGTGAAATTCAAAGGCACGAGCAAACTGAGGATTAAGATCATCAACAATAAAGATTTTTTTAATTGTAATTAGTAACTATACTGTGACAAAAAATTTGGATTGGTGTAAATAGTTGGCAAGACGGCCTGGCACAAAAGGATGGCAGGCAGGAGGGAGATGCAATTCAAGGAAACTAGGAGACTGATTACTGACAGTCTAAACAGTGATGATTGACAATTTTTGCAATACTGTTAACAGAAATATGATTGCTGACAACAATTGGCTAGGTGGGCCTGGCTCACAGCAGGCTGCAAGGCAGGAGGAAAGTGTTATTCAATGGCACCAGCTAACTTACGATTCAAATCACAGCAACTATTACCAAAAATTTTAATATTTAATTATTAGAATACTGTCACAACAAATATGATTGGTGTAAATATTTTTTAAGTAGGCCTGGCACACAGGCTTGGAAGGCTGTAGAAAAGTGCAATTCAAAGGCACAAGCAAACTGAGGGTTAAGATCATCAACAATAAAGATTTTTTTAATTGTAATTAGTAACTATACTGTGACAAAAAATTTGGATTGGTGTAAATAGTTGGCAAGACGGCCTGGCACAAAAGGATGGCAGGCAGGAGGGAGATGCAATTCAAGGAAACTAGGAGACTGATTACTGACAGTCTAAACAGTGATGATTGACAATTTTTGAAATACTGTTAACAGAAATATGATTGCTGACAACAATTGGCTAGGTAGGCCTGGCTCACAGCAGGCTGCAAGGCAGGAGGAAAGTGCTATTCAATGGCACCAGCAAACTGACGATTCAAATCACAGCAACTATTACCAAAAAAATTAATTTTTAATTATTAGAATACTGTCACAACAAATATGATTGGTGTAAATATTTTTTAAGTAGGCCTGGCACACAGGCTTGGAAGGCTGTAGAAAAGTGAAATTCAAAAGCACGAGCAAACTGAGGATTAAGATCATCAACAATAAAGATTTTTTTAATTTTAATTAGTAACTATACTGTGACAAAAAATTTGGATTGGTGTAAATAGTTGGCAAGAAGGCCTGGCACAAAAGGATGGCAGGCAGGAGGGAGATGCAATTCAAGGAAACTAGGAGACTGATTACTGACAGTCTAAACAGTGATGATTGACAATTTTTGCAATACTGTTAACAGAAATATGATTGCTGACAACAATTGGCTAGGTGGGCCTGGCTCACAGCAGGCTGCAAGGCAGGAGGAAAGTGCTATTCAATGGAACCAGCAAACTGACGATTCAAATCACAGCAACTATTACCAAAAATTTTAATTTTTAATTATTAGAATACTGTCACAACAAATATGATTGGTGTAAATATTTTTTAAGTAGGCCTGGCACACAGGCTTGGAAGGCTGTAAAAAAGTGCAATTCAAAGGCACGAGCAAACTGAGGGTTAAGATCATCAACAATAAAGATTTTTTTAATTGTAATTAGTAACTATACTGTGACAAAAAATTTGGATTGGTGTAAATAGTTGGCAAGACGGCCTGGCACAAAAGGATGGCAGGCAGGAGGGAGATGCAATTCAAGGAAACTAGGAGACTGATTACTGACAGTCTAAACAGTGATGATTGACAATTTTTGAAATACTGTTAACAGAAATATGATTGCTGACAACAATTGGCTAGGTAGGCCTGGCTCACAGCAGGCTGCAAGGCAGGAGGAAAGTGCTATTCAATGGCACCAGCAAACTGACGATTCAAATCACAGCAACTATTACCAAAATGTTTAATTTTTAATTATTAGAATACTGTCACAACAAATATGATTGGTGTAAATATTTTTTAAGTAGGCCTGGCACACAGGCTTGGAAGGCTGTAGAAAAGTGCAATTCAAAGGCACGAGCAAACTGAGGGTTAAGATCATCAACAATAAAGATTTTTTTAATTTTAATTAGTAACTATACTGTGACAAAAAATTAGGATTGGTGTAAATAGTTGGCAAGACGGCCTGGCACAAAAGGATGGCAGGCAGGAGGGAGATGCAATTCAAGGACACTAGGAGACTGATTACTGACAGTCTAAACAGTGATGATTGACAATTTTTGCAATACTGTTAACAGAAATATGATTGGTGACAACAAGTGGCTAGGTGGGCCTGGCTCACAGCAGGCTGCAAGGCAGGAGGAAAGTGCTATTCAATGGCACCAGCAAACTGACGATTCAAATCACAGCAACTATTACCAAAAATTTTAATTTTTAATTATTAGAATACTGTCACAACAAATATGATTGGTGTAAATATTTTTTAAGTAGGCCTGGCACACAGGCTTGGAAGGCTGTAGAAAAGTGCAATTCAAAGGCACGAGCAAACTGAGGGTTAAGATCAACACTAATTTTTTATTTTTTATTTAAATTAATAACTATACTGTCTGACTGTGACAACAATTATGATTGGTGTAAATAGTTGGCAAGACGGCCTGGCACAAAAGGCTGGCAGTGGCAGGCAGGAGGTAAATGAAATTCAATGGCCCTAGGAGACTGAATATTTGCAGTCCAAAAAATTATGTTTTTTTTTATTATTATTACTGTTACAAGAATTGTGATTGGTGCCACTAATTGGCTACTTGGGCCTGGCAGACAGGCTGGCAGATATGAGTCGTGGATGGTAGGTAGGGCAGTAATTTAACACAGTATGCTGTGTAAGTGACAAAAACACAGGACTGATAGAAAATTAAGTTACATTACACTAGCAAAATATTTTAAAATTTTAGATTTTAATATTAAAATTAAGTTAAGAAGTGCAATGCACATATGACTCTATGAGTGGTCGCACTGGCTGGCTGCTACGTAGGGCAGCAATTATAACAACAGTATGCTGTGTAAGTCAGATAGACAGTTAGACACAGGCCTGATAGAAAATACAATTAGATTACACTAGCATAATGATTTAAAGACTTTTTTTTGGAAATTTTAAGAAAAAGGTTAAGCACATACATATGAGTCGTGGCTGATAGCCTTGGAAGGGCAGCTATTAAAAACAGTAGGCTATGTATGTCGGATACACACACGCCTGATAGAAAATACTATTAGATTACACTAGAAAAATGATTGAAATTATTTTGTGGGGGGGGGGGGGGGATTAAAAAAAGGTTAAACACACAGGCCGGATAGAAAATTAGATTTGATTACACTAGCAAACAAATTTAAACTTTTTTTTTTTTTTTATATATTAAAATTAAGGTGAAAGAAAAATAGATATGAGTGCTGGGTGGCTGCCTGGCACAGACCAATTAACCAAAAGACTGAAAAAAAAGAGGTATATTAATGCTGAGTGAGCCTGACAGACACAGGCATGATAGTAAATGTAATTAGATTACACTAGAAAAATATTTTTTTGTGTTTTTTTTTAAAATTAAAATAATGTTATAAATGGATATTAACACTGCTGGCTGCTGGCTGGCACAGAGCAATGAACGAGAGTATATGCTGTGTGACACTGGCCTGATAGAAAATGAAAAAAAATTAAACTAGAAAAATAATTATATTTTTGGGTTAGTTAAATTTAAACTAATGTTGTTTGGGAGATATCAGTGGTGGCAGTAGTCACAGCATATGCTGTGAGCCTTAAACACACATCTGAAAGCCAGGCAAATGCTAATAAAAAAAAAAAAATAAAAAAAAAAAACGGCACGAAATATAGCCCTAAAAAGGGCTTTTTGGGGTGCTGTGCTTGCAGCAGAGATGAGTGGAGTCCTTCTGGACTGTAAATACACTAGCCTAGCTATGTTTTTCCTATTAATGTCAGGAGCAAAAACATAACACGTCCTATCATTAAAAAAGCAAGGTCGTTATGAGTCTAAAATGGCGGATTCCGAGTAGCTGGGAGTGTCTGATGTTGATTGGCTCTAATGTGTCAGGCGGCTGTGACATAAAGGGTCAAAGTTTCCACAATGATGACACATAGGGGCGGATCGAACATCGCCATGTGTTCGCCCACAAACGCGAACGCGAACAAGCTATGTTCGCTGTGAACCGTTCACGGGCGAACAGTTCGGGACATCACTAGTAATGCAAACATAAAGCATAAATAGAACCAAATAAAAACAACAGCACAACTTTAACGTGTGTTCAAATGTGTTTCTGCTTGCAAACTGTGATGTGATGTGAACAAATATCTGTTATAAACACTGAATAGTCGCAAAACTTTGTGATTGGATTGAAATTGAACACAGGCTCTAAATTGATGCCCTAAAATACAAATCTAAAGGGCTCAGAGTTGCTGAGCTAGATATTAGGGACTTGCTCAAAGAGCCTCAAGATGTTAATTAAAAGAGACCATATAACAACATTGGGTTAAAAAACAGATGATATAACATAAAATGCTTAAAAGTCCAAATAAATATTCAAATTGGATAATAAGAATCTTGCTATAGTCTGTCTCAATATGGATTCCAACTGCTGATTATGTAGAAATCTTCTTGGGCTGTAGTTAACAAATAATTCCAACTTGCAATGTTGTCCCTTACCTGCCAAAAAAGGAAAGGCAAACAATAGTGCAGATGGCTTCTTAATGTGATCACAAAATACTCCTTACCGGTCAACCGGTTTCGGTCTCCACTGACCTTTCTCAAACAATAGTGCAGATGGCTTCTTAATGTGATCACAAAATACTCCTTACCAGTCAACCGGTTTCGGTCTTCACTGACCCTTCTCAAGACTGGTTTGGGGTAAGGACCTAGACTGTTATATACCTTGCTGATTAACAGGTGACATTAACCCCTGTGTAGTAGAACAGGACGTGAAAACAACAATTTTCTTTTTCTCCTGGGTTAGAAAGAGCATAGCAAAGCTTTTAGTTACCCAGGCAATCTGCTTGTTTTTTCAGACTCAGCTAAAATAATATGAGCAATGTCAAAAATAAAAGTCCAATTATGTAGATTTGTTTATAAAAATTGTCAGTTTAAAACCCTTGTAAAGTATCCATTTAAAACATCTGTTTCTATATTTATACTTAATAAATGATGAAACTTTCTGATGCATATTAGGTTATTATTTACTGCTGCATATATTGTATTCTTGTCTAATTATTTATGTAGCTATTGGCCATGTTGTAATACCCAGCACTCATTGGTTCTAATTTGAGGGCTTAAGCCAGAATGTATGTGCTATTGGCTGATTTAGGGGTGTGTTAAATTCCTGCAATCTGATTGCTTGTCTGTGTTTAATGTGCTTCCTTAGCACTATAGACAGTAAAAGCCTTGACAAAACAAACAAACCGGATTTCTTACGTCCTTGCTTCCCTCATAAATAATCATTCGCTATGATCATTATTTAACAGAGGGATTCTAGTTTCTATGTATGAAGCGCATAGCTGCTAAATGAGATTTCCAACAGGGTATAATATATTTTATATATGACAAAAGCTTAACACTTTCAGGCAGAGTGTAGTGTGTTTAATGTACAACTTAAGGTTAAAATTACATACTGGAAAAAAATGGGAAAAAGAAGCTAACCTTTCTTGGGACTTAACAGAATGGGCAAGCATAATCCAAAAAGGTTTAGCCTGCTCCATTAGCGCAAACTTAAAGGAGAACTATATTAAGGTAACATACAGATGGTACAATTACCCGGGTAGATTACATCATCTTCAATCGGCAACAGAACTAGAAAGTATACCTAGGTGCTACCGAGGCTGCCCATCAGAGGGCACATATACCCATATGTGGTGGGAGTGTCCTGAAAGTGCTAAAATTTGGGAGGCGACTTCAGATTTATTGAGTAAGATTTTTAATAGGCAGATTACACTGAGTATGGAGCAGGCTCTCTTACATGCTCCTATTCCAGGATTACACAAACACTCCTTAAAACTAGTGAATATTATATGTACGGCTGCTAGAACGGTAATAGCGAAATATTGGAAAACAACTGTACCCCACTATGATATCATATTAAATAAAATCAGATTCTACCACCAGATGGAAAGCATAGCATCTAATTTATTAGATAAAAGGCAGGAATTCCTGCAGATATGGGAGGAGTGGACAGTATGGGAAGATTCAGTCAGAATGCAAACCAGGAGATCCCTAGTATTATAAAATACCAGACTCTCTAAGAAAACTACCCCTCAGGTGCTCAAACCCCTTTTCCTCCTCTCTCTCTCTCTCTCTTCTTTCCTCCTCTTCTCCAGAGGTCCTCTTACCACTACGTCTCTTCTCCTTTATATTATAAACGCGATTGATTGTTGGGGAGGTCTTTTCATGCTTATCATAAAAAGCCAGAAGACCAATATGTATTGTCTTTTAGCAACAATATTATATACAGTACCACCATTCCATGTCTGTTATGTGGTGGGCGGCTAATATGTATTGCTCAATTATGTGATGTAACCTAACTATTTGTTGCAAATGTCTTGTTTGGCAAATGTTGAGACTTCTTTGACAATAAAAAAAAATGTTTACAATTAAAATTACATACTGGAATGAAAATCGTGTTTCTGACTGACCTATTATGATTATGTGATTTCCTTCAGGTTAACATATTGTTTAAGACAAAAAAGTAGAGACAGAAAACAAAACAAACAAAAAAAAAATCTTGTGCTTTTAACATATAGAGTAAACAGAGAGAGATACACATTTACAACTCAAATCTAAGGTTTATATACTCTCTTTTATTGCTACGGTATTTCAAACTGACCCATAGGTCCCTTGGATGTATCAAAATCGCAACAAAGTGTCTTTACAACTGCTTTACTTAGATCTTTGAATATGCCAAATTTATATGTATACATAAATGAAACACAGACTGGCTTGCTATTAAAAGCACGGAGATCATGGATTATAATAACTATTTTATTAACAATGATAGAACTTGCTCTGGAAAGCACCTCCACAAGATAGAGGATAAATTTACTGCATACGTTTACTGCATAAGTTATATGCGGGATTAACTATAATAATACTTTAAAGAAGCTGAGATACAAGTATTTCAAGCTCCAATATACACCATATTGATCTATATTATCTAGCTGTATATACCAAGTTAGTTATATATTGGACTCGCTATCATATGTTTATTAGCGGTAAAGTAAAACGGCTTACATTAAGCTGACAACTTCATAAGTTGCTAAGGATACTTCCTAAATATGAGTCTTGTTTTAAGTTGATATAATAAACTATCAATGTTAAAAAATAATAATGTTGAGAACTGTGCTTCATGAGACTCAAAATTGAATTCGCTATATTACTCGGCATTGTTCACAACCAGCACTGTACCATTTAATGTGAAAAATATCAGCATAATGTAGCCAAATTTTGCATATGAGGGTTTTCACTTTTAGAGAACATGTGTGCAAAAAAGTAATGTTAATACACGGGGACTACTTAACAACGAGCTTGTTCTATAATCTCTTATTCTTGAGTATTTGTAGAGTATTTTCAGAGAACTGAAGCCAAAAGAGGTTGTGTTATTGAAAAGGGACTGTATGATGGCTGGCTAACCCTATAGTCTCTGGTTCATGAGTGTGTGAGTCTTAGTACAATAGTAAACATAATTAACAATATGTTACTAATTTTCTGCATGAATTGTATTGCCACGCTTATTGGCTATGAGCAGGGTGAATGTGACATGTTACTATGGCACCCGTTCTTTCCTTGGTTTCCACCCCCTTCTGGGGCGTCACACTTGAGACGTTGCCATGAGGGTTTACGTTGCCAGGGAGGATACGTGCGCATTGACACATGTGCGTGAGGTACAGCATCTGCTCTGCTTGAGGTGTCACCAAGGTAACCGTCCTCCATGTGGGTACGTGCGTGAGAGGCGTCACGTGATTATGTCACACGCGTGGGACGCTTGTGGAGTTTGCGGTTCCCAGAGGTGCACTTAAGCCGAACAGGCGGTTCAGGTAAACATATGTTTTTAGATTCACTGCGGTGGATCACATTTTGGGGTATTTGACAAAGGGATTGTAAGAATCCCAAAACGTTATGCCATTTTTAAGTTGATGCAATAAAAGTTATATTTTTTATAAGTCCAGAGAGTGCCTATCTTTTTTACAAATATAGGGGTCGGATTATCAAGGGCCGAATGGCCTCTGATCCCCCTGTTTCCGCGCTGAGCGGATTATGTCGGACAGACATTTCATAAATCGGACCCATAGTGATAATTTAATGATACAAATTAGTTTCTTCTACTTTGAACAGTCTGTCTCATGCAGAACATGAGTAGAAATAAAATACCAAACCATTCAGGGTCTATTCTAGTCTGTAAGAACAGTTGTATGAAGCGTCTCACATAGAAAACAATTAGAAAATGCAACTTTTACTGTAAGATTTGTTCAGTGGTTTCACGCTGAGATAAAATTGTACTAATACTTTGAATTGACACAATAGAACAGCACAGTCTAATCCCTCACAAAAGAATATTATGGAGACTTTTACAGGATTTTTGACTTTTTGAATTGAACAGCTCTGACCTTTTGAAACCACTTTTATCTTTTTAGAGTGACAGTTCTTGGCTATAAAGGCTCATTTAGAACTGCTGATGCTGTGAGTAATGTCAAGTTTTCAGAAACAACAAATTGGCAGCTGGAGAGATCCAGGACAACAACATTGGAAAAACACAATTGCTTCTTTCTAAGAGGTACCAGGCAGCAATATGTATTTAGGTGGCAAAATACCCCTTTCATTATAATGTTATATGCTAAGGGCCCTACAGTGCATTACTGTTACCATGGTGATCACCTAATGACTACTTGATCATGTGACCCCCTTAGTTAAAAGTCTCTACTCTCCCCTTAGAAAAAAGGGGTCACTTAAGCTTGGTGCTTAGTTGGGGTGTTAGGGTCTGTTAAAACCCATAAAAGTCACCTAGTCGACCGGTAGATTTACCTGCTAACAAGAGAGCATGAGGCCATTTATCTGAAAGCAATGAATTACCTCTTTGCTGTGAGGGGTGTTTTGTGCTGGCTATATTCAGGGTATCTCATGTGTAACCCCATACACACATACAAAAAGTAAATCTAATAACTGCAGTATTAGGGCTCTGATATGTGGACAGTACCATTGTTACACAATGTGCACTCATCCTACTCAATGTGATTCATAAGGGAGATAGAATATCTGAAAGAGAAACAATTCTTCCTATATAAAAGCTCCCTGGTACCTTACAGTAAAGTTATAGTGATTATTAAAAGGTTAGAAGAGCAATGTGTGTACTCACATATACTGCCACTGTATACAGCTTATTATAAATATGTACTCACATATACTGGTGCTGTATACAGCTTATTATAAATATATACTCACATATACTGGTGTTGTATACAGCTTATTATTAATGTGTACTCACATATACTGGTGCTGTATACAGCTTATTATTAATGTGTACTCACATATACTGGTGCTGTATACAGCTTATTATAAATATGTACTCACATATACAGGTGCTGTATACAGCTTATTATAAATATGTACTCACATATACTGGTGCTTTATACAGCTTATTATAAATATGTACTCACATATACTGGTGCTGTATACAGCTTATAATAAATATGTATTCACATATACTTGTGCTGTATAAAGCTTATTATAAATATGTACTCACATATACTGGTGTTGTATACAGCTTATTATTAATGTGTACTCACATATACTGGTGCTGTATACAGCTTATTATTAATGTGTACTCACATATACTGGTGTTGTATACAGCTTATAATAAATATATACTCACATATACTGGCACTGTATACAGCTTGTAACAAATGTGTACTCACATATACTGGTGCTGTATACAGATTATTATAAATATGTACTCACATATACTGGTGCTGTATACAGCTTATTATAAATATGTACTCACATATACAGGTGCTGTATACAGCTTATTATAAATATGTACTCACATATACTGGTGCTTTATACAGCTTATTATAAATATGTACTCACATATACAGGTGCTGTATACAGTTTATTATAAATATGTACTCACATATACTGGTGCTGTATACAGCTTATTATAAATATGTACTCACATATACTGGTGCTGTATACAGCTTATTATAAATATGTACTCACATATACTGGTGCTTTATACAGCTTATTATAAATATGTACTCACATATACTGGTGCTGTATACAGCTTATTATAAATATGTACTCACATATACTGGTGCTGTATACAGCTTATTATAAATATGTACTCACATATACTGGTGCTGTATACAGCTTATTATAAATATGTACTCACATATACTGGTGCTGTATACAGTTTATTATAAATATGTACTCACATATACTGGTGCTGTATACAGCTTATTATAAATATGTACTCACATATACTGGTGCTGTATACAGCTTATTATAAATATGTACTCACATATACTGGTGCTGTATACAGTTTATTATAAATATGTACTCACATATACTGGTGCTGTATACAGCTTATTATAAATATATACTCACATATACTGGTGCTTTATACAGCTTATTATAAATATGTACTCACATATACTGGTGCTGTATACAGCTTATTATAAATATGTACTCACATATACTGGTGCTGCATACAGCTTATTATAAATATGTACTCACATATACTGGTGCTGTATACAGCTTATTATAAATATGTACTCACATATACTGGTGCTGTATACAGCTTATTATAAATATGTACTCACATATACTGGTGCTGTATACAGCTTATTATAAATGTGTACTGACATATACTGGTGCTGTATACAGCTTATTATAAATATGTACTCACATATACTGGTGCTTTATACAGCTTATTATAAATATGTACTCACATATACAGGTGCTGTATACAGCTTATTATAAATATGTACTCACATATACTGGTGCTGTATACAGCTTATTATAAATATGTACTCACATATACTGGTGCTGTATACAGCTTATTATAAATATGTACTCACATATACTGGTGCTGTATACAGCTTATTATAAATATGTACTCACATATACTGGTGCTGTATACAGCTTATTATAAATATGTACTCACATATACTGGTGCTGTATACAGCTTATTATAAATATGTACTCACATATACTGGTGCTGTATACAGCTTATTATAAATATGTACTCACATATACTGGTGCTGTATACAGCTTGTAACAAATGTGTACTCACATATAGTGGTGCTGTATACAGCTTATTATAAATATGTACTCACATATACTGGTGCTGTATACAGCTTATTATAAATATGTACTCACATATACAGGTGCTGTATACAGCTTATTATAAATATGTACTCACATATACTGGTGCTGTATACAGCTTATTATAAATATGTACTCACATATACTGGTGCTGTATACAGCTTATTATAAATATGTACTCACATATACTGGTGCTGTATACAGCTTATTATAAATATGTACTCACATATACTGGTGCTTTATACAGCTTATTATAAATATGTACTCACATATACAGGTGCTGTATACAGCTTATTATAAATATGTACTCACATATACTGGTGCTGTATACAGCTTATTATAAATATGTACTCACATATACTGGTGCTGTATACAGCTTATTATAAATATGTACTCACATATACTGGTGCTGTATACAGCTTATTATAAATATGTACTCACATATACTGGTGCTGTATACAGCTTGTAACAAATGTGTACTCACATATAGTGGTGCTGTATACAGCTTATTATAAATATGTACTCACATATACTGGTGCTGTATACAGCTTATTATAAATATGTACTCACATATACTGGTGCTGTATACAGCTTATTATAAATATGTACTCACATATACTGGTGCTGTATACAGCTTATTATAAATATGTATTCACATATACTGGTGCTGTATACAGCTTATTATAAATATGTACTCACATATACTGGTGCTGTATACAGCTTATTATAAATATGTACTCACATATACTGGTGCTGTATACAGCTTATTATAAATATGTACTCACATATACTGGTGCTTTATACAGCTTATTATAAATATGTACTCACATATACTGGTGCTGTATACAGCTTATAATAAATATGTACTCACATATACTGGTGCTGTATACAGCTTATTATAAATATGTACTCACATATACTGGTGCTGTATACAGCTTATTATAAATATGTACTCACATATACTGGTGCTGTATACAGCTTATTATAAATATGTACTCACATATACTGGTGCTGTATACAGCTTATTATAAATATATACTCACATATACTGGTGCTGTATACAGCTTATTATAAATATATACTCACATATACTGGTGCTGTATACAGCTTATTATAAATATGTACTCACATATACTGGTGCTTTATACAGCTTATTATAAATATGTACTCACATATACTGGTGCTGTATACAGCTTATTATAAATATGTACTCACATATACTGGTGCTGTATACAGCTTATTATAAATATATACTCACATATACTGGTGCTTTATACAGCTTATTATAAATATGTACTCACATATACTGGTGCTTTATACAGCTTATTATAAATATGTACTCACATATACTGGTGCTGTTTGTATACAGTTTATTATAAATATGTACTCACGTATACTGGTGCTGTATACAGCTTATTATAAATATGTACTCACATATACTGGTGCTGTATACAGCTTATTATAAATATGTACTCACATATACAGGTGCTGTATACAGCTTATTATAAATATGTACTCACATATACTGGTGCTGTATACAGCTTATTATTAATGTGTACTCACATATACAGGTGCTGTATACAGCTTATTATAAATATGTACTCACATATACTGGTGCTTTATACAGCTTATTATAAATATGTACTCACATATACAGGTGCTGTATACAGCTTATTATAAATATATACTCACATATACTGGTGCTTTATACAGCTTATTTTAAATATGTACTCACATATACTGGTGCTGTATACAGCTTATTATAAATATGTACTCACATATACTGGTGCTTTATACAGCTTATTATAAATATGTACGCACATATACTGGTGCTGTATACAGATTATTATAAATATGTACTCACATATACTGGTGCTGTATACAGTTTATTATAAATATGTACTCACATATACTGGTGCTGTATACAGCTTATTATAAAAATGTACTCACATATACTGGTGCTGTATACAGTTTATTATAAATATGTACTCACATATACTGGTGCTGTATACAGCTTATTATAAATATGTACTCACATATACTGGTGCTGTATACAGCTTATTATAAATATGTACTCACATATACTGGTGCTGTATACAGCTTATTATAAATATGTACTCACATATACTGGTGCTGTATACAGCTTATTATAAATATGTACTCACATATACTGGTGCTGTATACAGCTTATTATAAATATGTACTCACATATACTGGTGCTGTATACAGCTTATTATAAATATGTACTCACATATACTGGTGCTGTATACAGCTTATTATAAATATGTACTCACATATACTGGTGCTTTATACAGCTTATTATAAATATGTACTCACATATACTGGTGCTGTATACAGCTTATTATAAATATGTACTCACATATACTGGTGCTGTATACAGCTTATTATAAATATGTACTCACATATACTGGTGCTGTATACAGCTTATTATAAATATGTACTCACATATACTGGTGCTGTATACAGCTTATTATAAATATGTACTCACATATACTGGTGCTGTATACAGCTTATTATAAATATGTACTCACATATACTGGTGCTGTATACAGCTTATTATAAATATATACTCACATATACTGGTGCTGTATACAGCTTATTATAAATATGTACTCACATATACTGGTGCTTTATACAGCTTATTATAAATATGTACTCACATATACTGGTGCTGTATACAGCTTATTATAAATATGTACTCACATATACTGGTGCTGTATACAGCTTATTATAAATATATACTCACATATACTGGGTGCTTTATACAGCTTATTTAAATATGTACTCACATATACTGGTGCTTTATACAGCTTATTATAAATATGTACTCACATATACTGGTGCTGTTTGTATACAGCTTATTATAAATATGTACTCACATATACTGGTGCTGTATACAGCTTATTATAAATATGTACTCACATATACTGGTGCTGTATACAGCTTATTATAAATATGTACTCACATATACAGGTGCTGTATACAGCTTATTATAAATATGTACTCACATATACTGGTGCTGTATACAGCTTATTATTAATGTGTACTCACATATACAGGTGCTGTATACAGCTTATTATAAATATGTACTCACATATACTGGTGCTTTATACAGCTTATTATAAATATGTACTCACATATACAGGTGCTGTATACAGCTTATTATAAATATATACTCACATATACTGGTGCTTTATACAGCTTATTTTAAATATGTACTCACATATACTGGTGCTGTATACAGCTTATTATAAATATGTACTCACATATACTGGTGCTTTATACAGCTTATTATAAATATGTACGCACATATACTGGTGCTGTATACAGATTATTATAAATATGTACTCACATATACTGGTGCTGTATACAGTTTATTATAAATATGTACTCACATATACTGGTGCTGTATACAGCTTATTATAAAAATGTACTCACATATACTGGTGCTGTATACAGTTTATTATAAATATGTACTCACATATACTGGTGCTGTATACAGCTTATTATAAATATGTACTCACATATACTGGTGCTGTATACAGCTTATTATAAAAATGTACTCACATATACTGGTGCTGTATACAGCTTATTATAAATGTAGTACTCACATATACTGGTGCTGTATACAGCTTATTATAAATATGTACTCACATATACTGGTGCTGTATACAGCTTATTATAAATATGTACTCACATATACTGGTGCTGTATACAGCTTATTATAAATATTTACTCACATATACTGGTGCTGTATACAGCTTATTATAAATATGTACTCACATATACTGGTGCTGTATACAGCTTATTATAAATATGTACTCACATATACTGGTGCTGTATATAGCTTATTATAAATATGTACTCACATATACTGGTGCTGTATACAGCTTATTATAAATATGTACTCACATATACTGGTGCTGTATACAGCTTTTATAAATAGTACTCACATATACTGGTGCTGTATACAGCTTAGTAAAAATATGTACTCACATATACTGGTGCTGTATACAGCTTATAATAAAATATGTACTCACATATACAAGGTGCTGTATACAGTTTATTATAAATATGTACTCACATATACTGGTGCTGTATACAGCTTATTATAAATATGTACTCACATATACTGGTGCTGTATACAGCTTATTATAAATATGTACTCACATATACTGGTGCTGTATACAGCTTATTATAAATATGTACTCACATATACTGGTGCTGTATACAGCTTATTATAAATATGTACTCACATATACTGGTGCTGTATACAGCTTATTATAAATATGTACTCACATATACTGGTGCTGTATACAGCTTATTATAAATATGTACTCACATATACTGGTGCTGTATACAGCTTATTATAAATATGTACTCACATATACTGGTGCTGTATACAGCTTATTATAAATATGTACTCACATATACTGGTGCTGTATACAGCTTATTATAAATATGTACTCACATATACTGGTGCTGTATACAGCATATTATAAATATGTACTCACATATACTGGTGCTTTATACAGCTTATTATAAATATGTACTCACATATACTGGTGCTGTATACAGCTTATTATAAATATGTACTCACATATACTGGTGCTGTATACAGCTTATTATAAATATGTACTCACATATACTGGTGCTGTATACAGCTTATTATAAATATATACTCACATATACTGGTGCTGTATACAGCTTATTATAATCATGTACTCACATATACTGGTGCTGTATACAGCTTGTAACAACTGTGTACTCACATATACTGGTGCTGTATACAGCTTATTATAAATATGTACTCACATATACTGGTGCTGTATACAGCTTATTATAAATATGTACTCACATATACTGGTGCTGTATACAGCTTATAATAAATATGTACTCACATATACTGGGCTGTATACAGCTTATTATAAATATGTACTCACATATACTGGTGCTGTATATAGCTTATTATAAATATGTACTCACATATACTGGTGCTGTATACAGCTTATTATAAATATGTACTCACATATACTGGTGCTGTATACAGCTTGTAACAAATTTGTACTCACATATACTGGTGCTGTATACAGCTTGTAACAAATTTGTACTCACATATACTGATGCTGTATACAGCTTCTAACAAATGTGTACTCACATATACTGGTGCTGTATACAGCTTATTATAAATATGTACTCACATATACTGGTGCTGTATACAGCTTATTATAAATATGTACTCACATATACTGGTGCTGTATACAGCTTATTATAAATATGTACTCACATATACTGGCACTGTATACAGCTTATTATAAATATGTACTCACATATACTGGTGCTGTATACAGCTTATTATAAATGTGTACTCACATATACTGGTGCTGTATACAGCTTATTATAAATATATACTCACATATACTGGTGCTGTATACAGCTTATTATAAATATGTACTCACATATACTGGTGCTGTATACAGCTTATTATAAATGTGTACTGACATATACTGGTGCTGTATACAGCTTATTATAAATATATACTCACATATACTGGTGCTGTATACAGCTTATTATAAATATGTACTCACATATACTGGTGCTGTATACAGCTTATTATAAATATGTACTCACATATACTGGTGCTGTATACAGCTTATTATAAATATATTCTCACATATACTGGCGCTGTATACAGCTTGTAACAAATGTGTACTCACATATACGGGCACTGTATACAGCTTGTAACAATTGTGTACTCACATATACTGGTGCTGTATACAGCTTATTATAAATATATTCTCACATATACTGGTGCTGTATACAGCTTATTATAAATATATTCTCACATATACTGGTGCTGTATACAGCTTATTATAAATATGTACTCTCATATACTGGTGCTGTATACAGCTTATTATAAATATGTACTCACATATACTGGTGCTGTATACAGCTTATTATAAATATGTACTCACATATACTGGTGCTGTATACAGCTTATTATAAATATGTACTCACATATACTGGTGCTGTATACAGCTTATTATAAATATGTACTCACATATACTGGTGCTGTATACAGCTTATTATAAATATGTACTCACATATACTGGGTGCTGTATACAGCTTATTAAAATATGTACTCACATATACTGTGCTGTATACAGCTTATTATAAATATGTACTCACATATACTGGTGCTGTATACAGCTTTATTATAAATATGTTACTCACCATATACTGGTGCTGTATACAGCTTATTATAAAATATGTACTCACATATACTGGGTGCTGTATACAGCTTATTATAAATATGTACTCACATATACTGGTGCTGTATAACAGCTTATTATAATATGTACTCACATATACTGGTGCTGTATACAGCTTATTATAAATATGTACTCACATATACTGGTGCTGTATACAGCTTATTAAAATATGTACTCACTATACTGGTGCTGTATACAGCTTATTATAAATATGTACTCACATATACTGGTGCTGTAAACAGCTTATTATTAATATGTACTCACATATACTGGTGCTGTATACAGCTTATTATAAATGTGTACTCACATATACTGGTGCTGTATACAGCTTATTATAAATATGTACTCACATATACTGGTGCTGTATACAGCTTATTATAAATATGTACTCACATATACTGGTGCTGTATACAGCTTATTATAAATGTGTACTCACATATACTGGTGCTGTATACAGCTTATTATAAATATGTACTCACATATACTGGTGCTGTATACAGCTTATTATAAATATGTACTCACATATACTGGTGCTGTATACAGCTTATTATAAATATGTACTCACATATACTGGTGCTGTATACAGCTTATTATAAATATGTACTCACATATACTGGCGCTGTATACAGCTTATTATAAATATGTACTCACATATACTGGTGCTGTATACAGCTTATTATAAATATGTACTCACATATACTGGTGCTGTATACAGCTTATTATAAATATGTACTCACATATACTGGTGCTGTATACAGCTTATTATAAATATGTACTCACATATACTGGTGCTGTATACAGCTTATTATAAATATGTACTCACATATACTGGTGCTGTATACAGCTTATTATAAATATGTACTCACATATACTGGTGCTGTATACAGCTTATTATAAATATGTACTCACATATACTGGTGCATGTATACAGCTTATTATAAATATGTACTCACATATACTGGTGCTGTATACAGCTTATTATAAATATGTACTCACATATACTGGTGCTGTATACAGCTTATTATAAATATGTACTCACATATACTGGTGCTGTATACAGCTTATTATAAATATGTACTCACATATACTGGTGCTGTATACAGCTTATTATAAATATGTACTCACATATACTGGTGCTGTATACAGTTTATTATAAATATGTACTCACATATACTGGTGCTGTATACAGCTTATTATAAATATGTACTCACATATACTGGTGCTGTATACAGCTTATTATAAATATGTACTCACATATACTGGTGCTGTATACAGCTTATTATAAATATGTACTCACATATACTGGTGCTGTATACAGATTATTATAAATATGTACTCACATATACTGGTGCTGTATACAGCTTATTATAAATATGTACTCACATATACTGGTGCTGTATACAGCTTATTATAAATATGTACTCACATATACTGGTGCTGTATACAGCTTATTATAAATATGTACTCACATATACTGGTGCTGTATACAGCTTATTATAAATATGTACTCACATATACTGGTGCTGTATACAGCTTATTATAAATATGTACTCACATATACTGGTGCTGTATACAGCTTATTATAAATATGTACTCACATATACAGGTGCTGTATACAGCTTATTATAAATATATACTCACATATACTGGTGCTGTATACAGTTTATTATAAATATGTACTCACATATACTGGCGCTTATTATAAATATGTACTCACATATACTGGTGCTGTATACAGCTTATAATAAATATGTACTCACATATACTGGTGCTGTATACAGCTTATTATAAATATGTACTCACATATACTGGTGCTGTATACAGCTTATAATAAATATGTACTCACATATACTGGTGCTGTATACAGCTTATTATAAATATGTACTCACATATACTGGTGCTGTATACAGCTTATTATAAATATGTACTCACATATACTGGTGCTGTATACAGATTATTATAAATATGTATTCACATATACTGGTGCTGTATACAGCTTATTATAAATATGTACTCACATATACTGGTGCTGTATACAGATTATTATAAATATGTATCACATATACTGGTGCTGTATACAGCTTATTATAAATATGTACTCACATATACTGGTGCTGTATACAGATTATTATAAATATGTATTCACATATACTGGTGCTGTATACAGCTTATTATAAATATGTACTCACATATACTGGTGCTGTATACAGATTATTATAAATATGTATTCACATATACTGGTGCTGTATACAGCTTATTATAAATATATACTCACATATACTGGTGCTGTATACAGATTATTATAAATATGTATTCACATATACTGGTGCTGTATACAGCTTATTATAAATATGTACTCACATATACTGGTGCTGTATACAGCTTATTATAAATATGTACTCACATATACTGGTGCTGTATACAGTTTATTATAAATATGTACTCACATATACTGGGTGCTGTATACAGCCTATTATAAATATGTACTCACATATACTGGTGCTGTATACAGCTTATAATAAATATGTACTCACATATACTGGTGCTGTATACAGCTTATTATAAATATGTATTCACATATACTGGCACTGTATACAGCTTGTAACAGATGTGTACTCAAATATACTGGTGCTGTATACAGCTTATTATAAATATGTACTCACATATACTGGTGCTGTATACAGCTTATTATAAATGTGTACTCACATATACTGGTGCTGTATACAGCTTATTATAAATATGTACTCACATATACTGGTGCTGTATACAGCTTATTATAAATATGTACTCACATATACTGGTGCTGTATACAGCTTATTATAAATATGTACTCACATATACTGGTGCTGTATACAGCTTATTATTAATATGTACTCACATATACTGGTGCTGTATACAGATTATTATAAATATGTACTCACATATACTGGTGCTGTATACAGCTTATTATAAATATGTACTCACATATACTGGTGCTGTATACAGCTTATTATAAATATGTACTCACATATACTGGTGCTGTATACAGCTTATTATAAATATGTACTCACATATACTGGTGCTGTATACAGCTTATTATAAATATATACTCACATATACTGGTGCTTGTATACAGCTTATTATAAATATGTACTCACATATACTGGTGCTGTATACAGCTTATTATAAATATGTACTCACATATACTGGTGCTGTATACAGCTTATTATAAATATGTACTCACATATACTGGTGCTGTATACAGCTTATTATAAATATGTACTCACATATACTGGTGCTGTATACAGCTTATTATAAATATGTACTCACATATACTGGTGCTGTATACAGCTTATTATAAATATGTACTCACATATACTGGTGCTGTATACAGCTTATTATAAATATGTACTCACATATACTGGTGCTGTATACAGCTTATTATAAATATGTACTCACATATACTGGTGCTGTATACAGCTTATTATAAATATGTACTCACATATACTGGTGCTGTATACAGCTTATTATAAATATGTACTCACATATACTGGTGCTGTATACAGCTTATTATAAATATGTACTCACATATACTGGTGCTGTATACAGCTTATTATAAATATGTACTCACATATACTGGTGCTGTATACAGCTTATTATAAATATGTACTCACATATACTGGTGCTGTATACAGCTTATTATAAATATGTACTCACATATACTGGTGCTGTATACAGCTTATTATAAATATGTACTCACATATACTGGTGCTGTATACAGCTTATTATAAATATGTACTCACATATACTGGTGCTGTATACAGCTTATTATAAATGTGTACTCACATATACTGGTGCTGTATACAGCTTATTATAAATATGTACTCACATATACTGGCGCTGTATACAGCTTATTATAAATATGTACTCACATATACAGGTGCTGTATACAGTTTTTTATAAATATGTATTCACATATACAGGCACTGTATACAGCTTATTATAAATGTGTACTCACATATACTGGTGCTGTATACAGATTATTATAAATATGTACTCACATATACTGGTGCTGTATACAGCTTATTATAAATATGTACTCACATATACTGGCACTGTATACAGCTTATTATAAATATGTACTCACATATACTGGTGCTGTATACAGCTTATTATAAATGTGTACTCACATATACTGGTGCTGTATACAGCTTATTATAAATATGTACTCACATATACTGGTGCTGTATACAGCTTATTATAAATATGTACTCACATATACTGGTGCTGCATACAGCTTATTATAAATATGTACTCACATATACTGGTGCTGTATACAGCTTATTATAAATATGTACTCACATATACTGGTGCTGTATACAGTTTATTATAAATATGTACTCACATATACTGGTGCTGTATACAGCTTATTATAAATATGTACTCACATATACTGGTGCTGTATACAGCTTATTATAAATATGTACTCACATATACTGGTGCTGTATACAGCTTATTATAAATATGTACTCACATATACTGGTGCTGTATACAGCTTATTATAAATATGTACTCACATATACTGGTGCTGTATACAGCTTATTATAAATATGTACTCACATATACTGGTGCTGTATACAGCTTATTATAAATATGTACTCACATATACTGGCAATGTATACAGCTTATTATAAATATGTACTCACATATACTGGTGCTTTATACAGCTTATTATAAATATGTACTCACATATACTGGTGCTGTATACAGCTTATTATAAATATGTACTCACATATACAGGTGCTGTATACAGCTTATTATAAATATGTACTCACATATACTGGTGCTGTATACAGCTTATTATAAATATGTACTCACATATACAGGCGCTGTATACAGTTTATTATAAATATGTACTCACATATACTGGTGCTGTATACAGCTTATTATAAATATGTACTCACATATACTGGTGCTGTATACAGCTTATTATAAATATGTACTCACATATACTGGTGCTGTATACAGCTTATTATAAATATGTACTCACATATACTGGCAATGTATACAGCTTATTATAAATATGTACTCACATATACTGGTGCTGTATACAGCTTATTATAAATATGTACTCACATATACTGGTGCTGTATACAGCTTGTAACAAATGTGTACTCACATATACTGGTGCTGTATACAGCTTATTATAAATATGTACTCACATATACTGGTGCTGTATACAGTTTATTATAAATATGTACTCACATATACTGGTGCTGTATACAGCTTATTATAAATATGTACTCACATATACTGGTGCTTTATACAGCTTATTATAAATATGTACTCACATATACTGGTGCTGTATACAGCTTATTATAAATATGTACTCACATATACAGGTGCTGTATACAGCTTATTATAAATATATACTCACATATACTGGTGCTGTATACAGTTTATTATAAATATGTACTCACATATACTGGTGCTGTATACAGCTTATAATAAATATGTACTCACATATACTGGTGCTGTATACAGCTTATTATAAATATGTACTCACATATACTGGTGCTGTATACAGCTTATAATAAATATGTACTCACATATACTGGTGCTGTATACAGCTTATTATAAATATGTACTCACATATACTGGTGCTGTATACAGCTTATTATAATATGTACTCACATATACTGGTGCTGTATACAGATATTATAAATATGTACTCACATATACTGGTGCTGTATACAGCTTATTATAAATATGTACTCACATATACTGGTGCTGTATACAGATTATTATAAATATGTACTCACATATACTGGTGCTGTATACAGCTTATTATAAATATGTACTCACATATACTGGTGCTGTATACAGATTATTATAAATATGTATTCACATATACTGGTGCTGTATACAGCTTATTATAAATATGTACTCACATATACTGGTGCTGTATACAGATTATTATAAATATGTATTCACATATACTGGTGCTGTATACAGCTTATTATAAATATATACTCACATATACTGGTGCTGTATACAGATTATTATAAATATGTATTCACATATACTGGTGCTGTATACAGCTTATTATAAATATGTACTCACATATACTGGTGCTGTATACAGCTTATTATAAATATGTACTCACATATACTGGTGCTGTATACAGTTTATTATAAATATGTACTCACATATACTGGCGCTGTATACAGCCTATTATAAATATGTACTCACATATACTGGTGCTGTATACAGCTTATAATAAATATGTACTCACATAAACTGGTGCTGTATACAGCTTATTATAAATATGTATTCACATATACTGGCACTGTATACAGCTTGTAACAGATGTGTACTCAAATATACTGGTGCTGTATACAGCTTATTATAAATATGTATTCACATATACTGGCACTGTATACAGCTTGTAACAAATGTGTACTCACATATACTGGTGCTGTATACAGATTATTATAAATATGTACTCGCATATACTGGTGCTGTATACAGATTATTATAAATATGTACTGACATATACTGGTGCTGTATACAGCTTATTATAAATGTGTACTCACATATACTGGCGCTGTATACAGCTTATTATAAATATGTACTCACATATACTGGTGCTGTATACAGCTTATTATAAATGTGTACTCACATATACTGGTGCTGTATACAGCTTATTATAAATATGTACTCACATATACTGGTGCTGTATACAGCTTATTATAAATATGTACTCACATATACTGGTGCTGTATACAGCTTATTATAAATATGTACTCACATATACTGGTGCTGTATACAGCTTATTATAAATATGTACTCACATATACTGGTGCTGTATACAGCTTATTATAAATATGTACTCACATATACTGGTGCTGTATACAGCTTATTATAAATATATACTCACATATACTGGTGCTGTATACAGCTTATTATAAATATCTACTCACATATACTGGTGCTGTATACAGCTTATTATAAATATGTACTCACATATACTGGTGCTGTATACAGCTTATTATAAATATGTACTCACATATACTGGTGCTGTATACAGCTTATTATAAATGTGTACTCACATATACTGGTGCTGTATACAGCTTATTATAAATATGTACTCACATATACAGGTGCTGTATACAGCTTATTATAAATATGTACTCACATATACAGGTGCTGTATACAGCTTATTATAAATATGTACTCACATATACTGGTGCTGTATACAGCTTATTATTAATATGTACTCACATATACTGGTGCTGTATACAGCTTATTATAAATATGTACTCACATATACTGGTGCTGTATACAGCTTATTATAAATATATACTCACATATACTGGTGTTGTATACAGCTTATTATAAATATCTACTCACATATACTGGTGCTGTATACAGCTTATTATAAATATGCACTCACATATACTGGTGCTGTATACAGCTTATTATAAATATGTACTCACATATACTGGTGCTGTATACAGCTTATTATAAATATGTACTCACATATACTGGTGCTGTATACAGCGTATTATAAATATGTACTCACATATACTGGTGCTGTATACAGCTTATTATAAATATGTACTCCCATATACAGGTGCTGTATACAGCTTATTATAAATATGTACTCACATATACTGGTGCTGTATACAGCTTATTATAAATATGTACTCACATATACAGGTGCTGTATACAGCTTATTATAAATATGTACTCACATATACTGGTGCTGTATACAGCTTATTATAAATATGTACTCACATATACTGGTGCTGTATACAGCTTATTATAAATATGTACTCACATATACTGGTGCTGTATACAGCGTATTATAAATATGTACTCACATATACTGGTGCTGTATACAGCTTATTATAAATATGTACTCCCATATACAGGTGCTGTATACAGCTTATATAAATAAGTACTCACATATACTGGTGCTGTATACAGCTTATTATAAATATGTACTCACATATACAGGTGCTGTATACAGCTTATTATAAATGATGTACTCACATATACTGGTGCTGTATACAGCTTATTATAAATATGTACTCACATATACTGGTGCTGTATACAGATTATTATAAATATGTACTCACATATACTGGTGCTGTATACAGCTTATTATAAATATGTACTCACATATACTGGTGCTGTATACAGCTTTTTATAAATATGTACTCACATATACTGGTGCTTTATACAGCTTATTATAAATATGTACTCACATATACTGGTGCTGTATACAGCTTATAATAATATGTACTACATATACAGGTGCTGCTATCACAGTTTATTATAAATATGTACTCACATATACTGGTGCTGTATACAGCTTATTATAAATGTGTACTCACATATACTGGTGCTGTATACAGCTTATTATAAATATGTACTCACATATACTGGCGCTGTATACAGCTTATTATAAATATGTACTCACATATACAGGTGCTGAATACAGTTTTTTATAAATATGTATTCACATATACAGGCACTGTATACAGTTTATTATAAATGTGTACTCACATATACAGGTGCTGTATACAGTTTATTATAAATGTGTACTCACATATACTGGTGCTGTAAACAGCTTATTATGAATGTGTACTGACATATACTGGTGCTGTATACAGATTATTATAAATATGTACTCACATATACTGGTGCTGTATACAGCTTATTATAAATATGTACTCACATATACTGGCACTGTATACAGCTTATTATAAATATGTACTCACATATACTGGTGCTGTATTACAGCTTATTATAAATGTGTACTCACATATACTGGTGCTGTATACAGCTTATTATAAATATGTACTCACATATACTGGTGCTGTATACAGCTTATTATAAATATGTACTCACATATACTGGTGCTGCATACAGCTTATTATAAATATGTACTCACATATACTGGTGCTGTATACAGCTTATTATAAATATGTACTCAAATATACTGGTGCTGTATACAGTTTATTATAAATGTGTACTCACATATACTGGTGCTGTATACAGCTTATTATAAATATGTACTCACATATACTGGTGCTGTATACAGCTTATTATAAATATATACTCACATATACTGGTGCTGTATACAGCTTATTATAAATATGTACTCACATATACTGGTGCTTTATACAGCTTATTATAAATATGTACTCACATAAACTGGTGCTGTATACAGATTATTATAAATATGTACTCACATATACTGGTGCTGTATACAGCTTATTATAAATATATACTCACATATACTTGTGCTATATACAGCTTATTATAAATATGTACTCACATATACTGGTGCTGTATACAGCTTATTATAAATATGTACTCACATATATTGGTGCTGTATACAGTTTATTATAAATGTGTACTCACATATACTGGTGCTGTATACAGCTTATTATAAATATGCACTCACATATACTGGTGCTGTATACAGCTTATTATAAATATATACTCACATATACTGGTGCTGTATACAGCTTATTATAAATATGTACTCACATATACTGGTGCTGTATACAGCTTATTATAAATATGTACTCACATATACTGGTGTTGTATACAGCTTATTATAAATATGTACTCACATATACTGGTGCTGTATACAGCTTGTAACAAATTTGTACTCACATATACTGGTGCTGTATATAGCTTATTATAAATATATACTCACATATACTGGTGCTGTATACAGCTTATTTTAAATATGTACTCACATATACTGGTGCTGTATACAGCTTATTATAAATATGTACTCACATATACTGGTGCTGTATCAGCTTATTATAAATATGTACTCACATATACTGTGTGCTGTATACAGCTTATTATAAATATGTACTCACATATACTGGTGCTGTATACAGCTTATTATAAATATGTACTCACATATACTGGTGCTGTATACAGCTTATTATAAATATGTACTCACATATACTGGTGCTGTATACAGCTTGTAACAAATTTGTACTCACATATACTGGTGCTGTATACAGCTTGTAACAACTGTGTACTCACATATACTGGTGCTGTATACAGCTTTTTATAAATATGTACTCACATATACTGGTGCTGTATACAGCTTATTATAAATATGTACTCACATATACTGGTGCTGTATACAGCTTATTATAAATATGTACTCACATATACTGGTGCTGTATACAGCTTATTATAAATATGTACTCACATATACTGGTGCTGTATACAGCTTATTATAAATATGTACTCACATATACTGGTCGCTGTATACAGCTTATTATAAATGTGTACTCACATATATCGGTGCTGTATACAGCTTATTATAAATGTGTACTCACATTTACTGGTGCTGTATACAGCTTATTATAAATATGTACTCACATATACTGGTGCTGTATACAGCTTATTATAAATGTGTAGCTCACATATACTGGTGCTCGCAAACAGCTTATTATAAATATATACTCACATATACTGGTGCTGTATACAGCTTATTATAAATATGTACTCACATATACTGTGCTATATACAGCTTATTATAAATATGTACTCTAATATACTGGTGCTGTATACAGCTTAGTAATAAATATGTACTCAACATATACAGGTGACTGTATACAGTTTATTATAAATATGGTACTCACATATACTGGTGGCTGTATACAGCGCTTATTATAAATATTGTACTCACAATACTGGTGCTTTATACAGCTTATATAAATATGTACCTCACAATATATGGTGCCTGTCATACAGCTTATTATTAAATATTTGTACTCACATATCTGGCTGCTTTATACAGCTTATTATAAATATGTACTCACATATACGGTGCTGTATACAGCTTATTATAAATATGTACTCACATATACTGGTGCTGTATACAGCTTATTATAAATATGTACTCACATATACTGGTGCTGTATACAGCTTATTATAAATATGTACTCACATATACTGGTGCTGTATACAGCTTATTATAAATTGTACTCACATATACTGGTGCTTTATACAGCTTATTATAAATATGTACTCACATATACTGGTGCTGTTATACAGCTTATTATAAATATGTACTCACATATACTGGTGCTGTATACAGCTATTATAAATATGTACTCACATATACTGGTGCTGTATATAGCTTATTATAAATCTATACTCACATATACTGGTGCTGTATACAGCTTATTTTAAATATGTACTCACATATACTGGTGCTGTATACAGCTTATTATAATATGTACTCACATAATACTGGTGCTGTATACAGCTTATTATAAATATGTACTCACATATACTGGTGCTGTATACAGCTTATATAAATATGTACTCACATATACTGGTGCTTATACAGCTTATTATAAATATGTACTCACATATACTGGTGCAGTATACAGCTTATTATAAATATTGTACTCACATATACTGGTGCTGTATACAGCTTATTATAAATATGTACTCACATATACTGGTGCTGTATATAGCTTATTATAAATATATACTCACATATACTGGTGCTGTATACAGCTTATTTTTAAATATGTACTCACATATACTGGTGCTGTATACAGCTTATTATAAATATGTACTCACATATACTGGTGCTGTATACAGCTTATTATAAATATGTACTCACATATACTGTCGCTGTATACAGCCTTATTATAAATATGTACTCACATATACTGGTGCTGTATACAGCTATAATATATATGTTCTCACATAAACTGGTGCTGTTTGTCATACTGTCCTTATTCACTTAACAATTTGTACTCAAGTATACTGGTGCTGTATACAGCTTATTATAAATATGTATCACATACTCTGGTGCAGTATACAGCTATTATCTAAAATGTGTACACACTGATATCACTGGTGCTGTATACAGAATATTATAAATATGTACTCGCAATATACTGGTGCTGTATACAGCTTATTATAAATATGTACTCACATATACTGGCACTTTATACAGCTTATTATAAATATGTACTCACATATACTGGTGTTGTATACAGTTTATTATAAATATGTATTCACATATACTTGTGCTGTATAAAGCTTATTATAAATATGTACTCACATATACTGGTGCTGCATACAGCTTATTATAAATATGTACTCACATATACTGGTGCTGTATACAGCTTATTATAAATATGTACTCACATATACTGGTGCTGTATACAGCTTATTATAAATATGTACTCACATATACTGGTGCTGTATACAGCTTATTATAAATATGTACTCACATATACTGGTGCTGTATACAGCTTATTATAAATATGTACTCACATATACTGGTGCTGTATACAGCTTATTATAAAAATGTACTCACATATACTGGTGCTGTATACAACGTGTAACAAATGTGTACTCACATATACTGGTGCTGTATATAGCTTATTATAAATATATACTCACATATACAGGTGCTGTATACAGCTTATTATAAATATGTACTCACATATACTGGTGCTGTATACAGCTTATTATAAATATATACTCACATATACTGGTGCTGTAAACAGCTTATTATACATATGTACTCACATATACTGGTGTTGTATACAGCTTATTAATTAAAGTTGTACTCACATATACTGGTGCTGTATACAGCTTATTATAAATATGTACTCACATATACAGGTGCTGTATACAGCTTATTATAAATATATACTGCACAAATACAGGTGCTGTATACAGTTTATTATAAATATTACTCACATATACAGGTGCTGTAATACAGCTTATATAATATATTACTCACATATTCTGGCGCTGTATACAGCTATTTTAATATGTACTCACATATACTGGTGTTGTATACAGCTTATTATTAAGGTGTACTCACATATACTGGTGCTGTATACAGCTTATTTTAAATATGTACTCACATATACTAGTGCTGTATACAGTTTATTATAAATATGTACTCACATATACTGGTGCTTTATACAGCTTATTATAAATATGTACTCACATATACTGGTGCTGTATACAGCTTATTATAAATATATTCTCACATATACTGGCGCTGTATACAGCTTGTAACAAATATGTACTCACATATACTGGTGCTTTATACAGCTTATTATAAATATGTACTCACATATACTGGTGCTGTATACAGCTTATAATAAATATGTACTCACATATACTGGTGCTTTATACAGCTTATTATAAATATGTACTCACATATACTGGTGCTGTATACAGCTTATTATAAATATGTACTCACATATACTGGTGCTGTATACAGCTTATTATAAATATGTACTCACATATACTGGTGCTGTATACAGCTTATTATAAATATGTACTCACATATACAGGTGCTGTATACAGCTTATTATAAATATGTACTCACATATACTGGTGCTGTATACAGCTTATTATAAATATGTACTCACATATACTGGTGCTGTATACAGCTTATTATAAATATGTACTCACATATACTGGTGCTGTATACAGCTTATTATAAATATGTACTCACATATACTGGTGCTGTATACAGCTTATTATAAATATGTACTCACATATACTGGTGCTGTATACAGCTTATTATAAATATGTACTCACATATACTGGTGCTGTATACAGCTTATTATAAATATGTACTCACATATACTGGTGCTGTATACAGCTTATTATAAATATGTACTCACATATACTGGTGCTGTATACAGCTTATTATAAATATGTACTCACATATACTGGTGCTTTATACAGCTTATTATAAATATGTACTCACATATACTGGTGCTGTATACAGCTTATTATAAATATGTACTCACATATACTGGTGCTGTATATAGCTTATTATAAATATATACTCACATATACTGGTGCTGTATACAGCTTATTTTAAATATGTACTCACATATACTGGTGCTGTATACAGCTTATTATAAATATGTACTCACATATACTGGTGCTGTATACAGCTTATTATAAATATGTACTCACATATACTGGTGCTGTATACAGCTTATTATAAATATGTACTCACATATACTGGTGCTGTATACAGCTTATTATAAATATGTACTCACATATACTGGTGCTGTTTGTATACAGCTTATTATAAATATGTACTCACGTATACTGGTGCTGTATACAGCTTATTATAAATATGTACTCACATATACTGGTGCTGTATACAGCTTATTATAAATATGTACTCACATATACTGGTGCTGTATACAGCTTATTATAAATATGTACTCACATATACTGGTGCTGTATACAGCATATTATAAATATGTACTCACATATACTGGTGCTGTATACAGCTTATTATAAATATATACTCACATATACTGGTGCTGTATACAGCTTATTATAAATATGTACTCACATATACTGGTGCTGTATACAGCTTATTATAAATATGTACTCACATATACTGGTGCTTTATACAGCTTATTATAAATATGTACTCACATATACTGGCGCTGTATAAAGCTTATTATAAATATGTACTCACATATACTGGTGCTGTATATAGCTTATTATAAATATGTACTCACATATACTGGTGCTGTATACAGCTTATTATAAATATATACTCACATATACTGGTGCTGTATACAGCTTATTATAAATATATACTCACATATACTGGTGCTGTATACAGCTTATTATAAATATATACTCACATATACTGGTGCTGTATACAGCTTATTATAAATATATACTCACATATACTGGTGCTGTATACAGTTTATTATAAATATGTACTCACATATACTGGTGCTGTATACAGCTTATTATAAATATGTACTCACATATACTGGTGCTGTATACAGCTTATTATAAATATGTACTCACATATACTGGTGCTGTATACAGCTTATTATAAATATGTACTCACATATACTGGTGCTTTATACAGCTTATTATAAATATGTACTCACATATACTGGGGCTGTATATAGCTTATTATAAATATGTACTCACATATACTGGTGCTTTATACAGCTTATTATAAATATGTACTCACATATACTGGTGCTTTATACAGCTTATTATAAATATATACTCACATATACTGGTGCTGTATACAGCTTTTTATAAATATGTACTCACATATACTGGTGCTTTATACAGCTTATTATAAATATGTACTCACATATACTGGTGCTGTATATAGCTTATTATAAATATGTACTCACATATACAGGTGCTGTATACAGCTTATTATAAATATGTACTCACATATACTGGTGCTGTATACAGCTTATTATAAATATGTACTCACATATACTGGTGCTGTATACAGATTATTATAAATATGTACTCACATATACTGGTGCTGTATACAGCTTATTATAAATATGTACTCACATATACTGGTGTTGTATACAGCTTATTATAAATATGTACTCACATATACTGGTGCTGTATACAGCTTATTATAAATATGTACTCACATATACTGGTGCTGTATACAGCTTATTATAAATATGTACTCACATATACTGGTGCTGTATACAGCTTATTATAATATGTACTCACATATACTGGTGCTGTATACAGCTTATTATAAATATGTACTCACATATACTGGTGCTGTATACAGCTTATTATAAATATGTACTCACATATACTGGTTGCTGTATACAGCTTATTATAAATATGTACTCACATATACTGGTGCTGTATACAGCTTATTATAAATAATGTTACTCACATATACTGGTGCTGTATACAGCTTTATTATAAATATGTACTCACATATACTGGTGCTGTATACAGCTTATTATAACTATGTACTCACATATACTGGTGCTGTATACAGCTTATTATAAATATGTACTCACATATACTGGTGCTGTATACAGCTTATTTTAAATATGTACTCACATATACTGGTGAGTATACAGCTTATTATAAAATATGTACTCACATATACTGGTGCTGTATACAGCTTATTATAAATATGTACTCACATATACTGGTGCTGTATACAGCTTATTATAAATATGTACTCACATATACTGGTGCTGTATACAGCTTATTATAAATATGTACTCACATATACTGGTGCTGTATACAACGTGTAACAAATGTGTACTCACATATACTGGTGCTGTATATAGCTTATTATAAATATATACTCACATATACTGGTGCTGTATACAGCTTATTATAAATATGTACTCACATATACTGGTGCTGTATACAGCTTATTATAAATATATACTCACATATACTGGTGCTGTAAACAGCTTATTATACATATGTACTCACATATACTGGTGTTGTATACAGCTTATTATTAATGTGTACTCACATATACTGGTGCTGTATACAGCTTATTATAAATATATACTCACATATACAGGTGCTGTATACAGCTTATTATAAATATATACTCACATATACAGGTGCTGTATACAGCTTATTATAAATATATACTCACATATACAGGTGCTGTATACAGCTTATTATAAATATATACTCACATATACTGGCGCTGTATACAGCTTATTATAAATATGTACTCACATATACTGGTGTTGTATACAGCTTATTATTAATGTGTACTCACATATACTGGTGCTGTATACAGCTTATTATAAATATGTACTCACATATACTGGTGCTGTATACAGCTTATTATAAATATGTACTCACATATACTGGTGCTTTATACAGCTTATTATAAATATGTACTCACATATACTGGTGCTGTATACAGCTTATTATAAATATATTCTCACATATACTGGTGCTGTATACAGCTTATTATAAATATGTACTCACATATACTGGTGCTGTATACAGCTTATTATAGATGTGTACTCACATATACTGGTGCTGTATACAGCTTATTATAAATATGTACTCACATATACTGGTGCTGTATACAGCTTATTATAAATATGTACTCACATATACTGGTGCTGTATACAGCTTATTATAAATATGTACTCACATATACTGGTGCTGTATACAGCTTATTATAAATATGTACTCACATATACAGGTGCTGTATACAGTTTATTATAAATATGTACTCACATATACTGGTGCTGTATACAGCTTTATTATAAATATGTACTCACATATACTGGTGCTGTATACAGCTTATTATGAATATGTACTCACATATACTGGTGCTGTATACAGCTTATTATAAATATGTACTCACATATACTGGTGCTGTATACAGCTTATTATAAATATGTACTCACATATTACTGGTGCTGTATACAGCTTATTATAAATATGTACTCACATATACTGGTGCTGTATACAGCTTATTATAAATATGTACTCACATATACTGGTGCTGTATACAGCTTATTATAAATATGTACTCACATATACTGGTGCTGTATACAGCTTATTATAAATATGTACTCACATATACTGGTGCTGTATACAGCTTATTATAAATATGTACTCACATATACTGGTGCTGTATACAGCTTATTATAAATATGTACTCACATATACTGGTGCTGTATACAGCTTATTATAAATATGTACTCACATATACTGGTGCTGTATACAGCTTATTATAAATATGTACTCACATATACTGGTGCTGTATACAGCTTATTATAAATATGTACTCACATATACTGGTGCTGTATACAGCTTTTTATAAATATGTACTCACATATACTGGTGCTGTATACAGCTTATTATAAATATGTACTCACATATACTGGTGCTGTATACAGCTTATTATAAATATGTACTCACATATACTGGTGCTGTATACAGCTTATTATAAATATGTACTCACATATACTTGTGCTATATACAGCTTATTATAAATATGTACTCACATATACTGGTGCTGTATACAGCTTATTATAAATATGTACTCACATATACTGGTGCTGTATACAGCTTATTATAAATGTGTACTCACATATACTGGTGCTGTATACAGCTTATTATAAATATGTACTCACATATACTGGTGCTGTATACAGCTTATTATAAATATGTACTCACATATACTGGTGCTGTATACAGCTTATTATAAATATGTACTCACATATACTGGTGCTGTATACAGCTTATTATAAATATGTACTCACATATACTGGTGCTGTATACAGCTTATTATAAATATGTACTCACATATACTGGTGCTGTATACAGCTTATTATAAATATGTACTCACATATACTGGTGCTGTATACAGCTTATTATAAATATGTACTCACATATACTGGTGCTGTATACAGCTTATTATAAATATGTACTCACATATACTGGTGCTGTATACAGCTTATTATAAATATGTACTCACATATACTGGTGCTTTATACAGCTTATTATAAATATGTACTCACATATACTGGTGCTGTATACAGTTTATTATAAATATGTACTCACATATACTGGTGCTGTATACAGCTTATTATAAATATGTACTCACATATACTGGTGCTGTATACAGCTTATTATAAATATGTACTCACATATACTGGTGCTGTATACAGCTTATTATAAATATATACTTACATATACTGGTGCTGTATACAGCTTATTTTAAATATGTACTCACATATACTGGTGCTGTATACAGCTTATTATAAATATGTACTCACATATACTGGTGCTGTATACAGCTTATTATAAATATGTACTCACATATACTGGTGCTGTATACAGCTTATTATAAATATGTACTCACATATACTGGTGCTGTATACAGCTTATTATAAATATTTACTCACATATACTGGTGCTGTATACAGCTTATTATAAATATGTACTCACATATACTGGTGCTGTATACAGCTTATTATAAATATGTACTCACATATACTGGTGCTTTATACAGCTTATTATAAATATGTACTCACATATACTGGTGCTGTATACAGCTTATTATAAATATGTACTCACATATACTGGTGCTGTATACAGCTTATTATAAATATGTACTCACATATACAGGTGCTGTATACAGTTTATTATAAATATGTACTCACATATACTGGTGCTGTATACAGCTTATTATAAATATGTACTCACATATACTGGTGCTTTATACAGCTTATTATAAATATGTACTCACATATACTGGTGCTGTATACAGCTTATTATAAATATGTACTCACATATACTGGTGCTGTATACAGCTTATTATAAATATGTACTCACATATACTGGTGCTGTATACAGCTTATTATAAATATGTACTCACATATACTGGTGCTGTATACAGCTTATTATAAATATGTACTCACATATACTGGTGCTGTATACAGCTTATTATAAATATGTACTCACATATACTGGTGCTGTATATAGCTTATTATAAATATATACTCACATATACTGGTGCTGTATACAGCTTATTTTAAATATGTACTCACATATACTGGTGCTGTATACAGCTTATTATAAATATGTACTCACATATACTGGTGCTGCATACAGCTTATTATAAATATGTACTCACATATACTGGTGCTGCATACAGCTTATTATAAATATGTACTCACATATACTGGTGCTGCATACAGCTTATTATAAATATGTACTCACATATACTGGTGCTGTATACAGCTTATTATAAATATGTACTCACATATACTGGTGCTGTATACAGCTTATTATAAATATGTACTCACATATACTGGTGCTGTATACAGCTTATTATAAATATGTACTCACATATACTGGTGCTGTATACAGCTTATTATAAATATGTACTCACATATACTGGTGCTGTATACAGCTTATTATAAATATGTACTCACATATACTGGTGCTGTATACAGCTTATTATAAATATGTACTCACATATACTGGTGCTGTATACAGCTTATTATAAATATGTACTCACATATACTGGTGCTGTATATAGCTTATTATAAATATATACTCACATATACTGGTGCTGTATACAGCTTATTATAAATATGTACTCACATATACTGGTGCTGTATACAGCTTATTATAAATATATACTCACATATACTGGTGCTGTATACAGCTTATTATAAATATGTACTCACATATACTGGTGCTGTATACAGCTTATTTTAAATATGTACTCACATATACTGGTGCTGTATACAGCTTATTATAAATATGTACTCACATATACTGGTGCTGTATATAGCTTATTATAAATATATACTCACATATACTGGTGCTGTATACAGCTTATTTTAAATATGTACTCACATATACTGGTGCTGTATACAGCTTATTATAAATATGTACTCACATATACTGGTGCTTTATACAGCTTATTATAAATATGTACTCACATATACTGGTGCTGTATACAGCTTATAATAAATATGTACTCACATATACAGGTGCTGTATACAGTTTATTATAAATATGTACTCACATATACTGGTGCTGTATACAGCTTATTATAAATATGTACTCACATATACTGGTGCTGTATACAGCTTATTATAAATATGTACTCACATATACTGGTGCTTTATACAGCTTATTATAAATATGTACTCACATATACTGGTGCTGTATACAGCTTATTATAAATATGTACTCACATATACTGGTGCTGTATATAGCTTATTATAAATATATACTCACATATACTGGTGCTGTATACAGCTTATTTTAAATATGTACTCACATATACTGGTGCTGTATACAGCTTATTATAAATATGTACTCACATATACTGGTGCTGTATACAGCTTATTATAAATATGTACTCACATATACTGGTGCTGTATACAGCTTATTATAAATATGTACTCACATATACTGGTGCTGTATATAGCTTATTATAAATATATACTCACATATACTGGTGCTGTATACAGCTTATTTTAAATATGTACTCACATATACTGGTGCTGTATACAGCTTATTATAAATATGTACTCACATATACTGGTGCTGTATACAGCTTATTATAAATATGTACTCACATATACTGGTGCTGTATACAGCTTATTATAAATATGTACTCACATATACTGGTGCTGTATACAGCTTATTATAAATATGTACTCACATATACTGGTGCTGTATACAGCTTATTATAAATATGTACTCACATATACTGGTGCTTTATACAGCTTATTATAAATATGTACTCACATATACTGGTGCTGTATACAGCTTATTATAAATATGTACTCACATATACTGGTGCTGTATACAGCTTATTATAAATATGTACTCACATATACTGGTGCTGTATACAGCTTATTATAAATATGTACTCACATATACTGGTGCTGTATACAGCTTATTATAAATATGTACTCACATATAATGGTGCTGCATACAGATTATTATAAATATATACTCACGTATACTGGTGCTGTATACAGCTTATTATAGATGTGTACTCACATATACTGGCGCTGTATACAGCTTATTATAAATATGTACTCACATATACTGGTGCTGTATACAGCTTATTATAGATGTGTACTCACATATACTGGTGCTGTATACAGCTTATTATAGATGTGTACTCACATATACTGGTGCTGTATACAGCTTATTATAGATGTGTACTCACATATACTGGTGCTGTATATAGCTTATTATAAATATATACTCACATATACTGGTGCTGTATACAGCTTATTATAAATATGTACTCACATATACTGGTGCTGTATACAGCTTATTATAAATATGTACTCACATATAATGGTGCTGCATACAGATTATTATAAATATATACTCACGTATACTGGTGCTGTATACAGCTTATTATAGATGTGCACTCACATATACTGGTGCTGTATACAGCTTATTATAAATATGTACTCACGTATACTGGTGCTGTATACAGCTTATTATAAATATATACTCACGTATACTGGTGCTGTATACAGCTTATTATAGATGTGTACTCACATATACTGGTGCTGTATACAGCTTATTATAGATGTGTACTCACATATACTGATGCTTATTATAAATGTGTACTTACATATACTGGTGCTGTATACAGCTTATATAACAATAGATGACAGTTACTATTTATTTGGAAATATGTACGGTCCTAATAGCTTTGGAAGTTCTGGAGGAAGATATTTAATATTCTTAATAAATTAGTTATTTCATGAGACTTTAATCTAGCACCTAACTCATTCTTGGACAGGAAAAACTACCTCAAATTAAAAAAAAAACTTTAAGGTAAAGAAATCACAATAAAACTATGAAACCAAGATTTTCTCTGCCTTTAGCGCTCAATATAAAGTAGTAGATATGTCGAAAATCTAGAATTTACATGTCTCACTAAGACCTACAATACCTTATTTAGGTTAGATGTTTTGTTAATATCAGAATGTTTGGTATCTAGAGTTAAAGGGACATTAAACCCAACATTTTTCTTTCATGATTCAGATAGAGAATACTATTTTAAACAACTTTCTAATTTACTTTTATTATCTAATTTGCTTTATTCTCTTGATATTCTTTCATGAAAAGCATATCTAGATAGGCTCAGTAGCTTCTGATTGGTGGCTGCACATAGATGCCTCATGTGATTGGCTCACCCATGTGCATTGCTATTTCTTTAACAAAATATATCTAAAGAATGAAGCAAATTAGATAATAGAAGTAAATTGGAATGTTGTTTAAAATTGTATTTTCTACCTGAATCATGAAAGATTTTTTTTGGGTTTAGTGTCCCTTTAAGAAATCTAGGATAATGCTCTTTCAGATCATGTCCCCAGTATATATCTAAATCTATTAAGTTAAGGATATTTTTAACCAGAAATGGAAGGAATACAGTATTTAAATAAAAGATACAAAAATAATTTCTCAATTTTCTGAGAAGCAGCCAAGGTCTTGTTGAAAGCAGAAATTACGTCTGACGTAATAAAATAAAAAATATATCAAAGTGCAATGAATAATAAGCTTTCGGCTGAATTTTCCTTAGCTTATGAAATGTTTACAAAGGACCCATCTAGAAGATACAAGTAAGAGAAGAGAGACTTTTATCGTCTACAAACAGCACATCAATTAATAAGAACATGATAACATTTGATAGGTTTGGGAATAAGGTGGGGAAATATTTATCAAATCTATTTAAAAAGGTTAAGAGGAGGAAATCTATCTTGTTATTAGAAATGGGATGGAAACCACTAATAATGCAAAGGAAATTATATCCCTATTTCAGGATTGTTTTAGGAAATTATACACGTCTCAACACTCTTTAAAAGAAGGTATCTCTAATTATCTGAAGGGAATGAAATTCCCCAAGATCTCTACATAAAATTAAAATTTCCTAAATGGTTAAATTACTGATGAAAAAAATTATAAATACAAAAAAATCTATGAAGAAACAGAAGACGCCGGGCCCAGGTGAAGTTTTTGGGGTGGAGTATAGAGTTTGTAAATGACTTCCCTTACTTTGTAATAAACAAAGTAAGTAAATATTTCCAATTTCAGAAAGATAAACAAGTGGCTAATATAGGACAATTGTTTGATTTTTCAAGCAACCATATATACAGCTTTGAAGAATTTCAAAGGAAACATAAGGTCCCCAACAATAACAAATTTTATAGTATACAAGCTAAACACTATCTAGCTCAAGTGATTAAGGTCTCTCCCAATTTCTTTCAATATCATCCGCTGTTAGATCATCCTAAAGCTATTGGAGGATCATTATCACTTATATAAGATAAGATATATAAGATACTTAAATCAAAATTAGTCCAGTCCTTTCCTATAAAAAATAGCTTTTATTTCATGGATATTAAAAAATGGGTACACTAAAAAGAAGGGATCACTGGGCTTACGCGTTTCGACGTTGAGCCGTAATCATAGACATTGCAACTCAAACATCAACCTGCTTATAAAAAGCAGCTGCTTCACTGCTATTGGACAATAATTAATGAAAGTATTCATTTCAAGTGTACCTACCCCGATTAGCCTAGAAATATACAAAAATACAAAGAAGATACACATGTTAGTACATAAACAGAATGTGCATTCAAAAGGAATACTTCATAATAATATTTAATAAAAATATATAAAGTACATTATGTTGCTCCAGATGTCATAAACTTGGTGTGTCAAGCTATTCATATCAATCTATTGTAATGGCTGACTAGTTATAAATAACGGTCATTTCAGAGTTCCTATTTGCTAGTCATGTATAAAAGCACATAACATATCAGCTATACCTGAAGCAGTGTCTCAGAAGCTAAAGAGAAAGACTATTGAGGGAACAGAAAGGGAATGTCACAATCAAGATGTAAAGGTGAACTTCCAAGATCTAAGTACATCTATTTCAATATCGCAAAAATGCTTGGCAATTCACTGATTTCACTCCCAGTAGTTTATAATATCAAACTCTGAGTTAAAACCATTCGGTGCTTGTGTGACTAACATTCAGTATCTCACAAAAGTGAGTACACCCCTCACATTTTTGTAAATATTTTATTATATCTTTTCATGTGACAACACTGAAGAAATGACACTTTGCTACAATGTAAAGTAGTGACCGTACAGCCTGTATAACAGCGTAAATTTGCGGTCCTCTCAAAATAACTCAACACGCAGCCATTACAGGGAGTGCAGAATTATTAGGCAAATGAGTATTTTGACCACATCATCCTCTTTATGCATGTTGTCTTACTCCAAGCTGTATAGGCTCGAAAGCCTACTACCAATTAAGCATATTAGGTGATGTGCATCTCTGTAATGAGAAGGGGTGTGGTCTAATGACATCAACACCCTATATCAGGTGTGCATAATTATTAGGCAACTTCCTTTCCTTTGGCAAAATGGGTCAAAAGAAGGACTTGACAGGCTCAGAAAAGTAAAAAATAGTGAGATATCTTGCAGAGGGATGCAGCACTCTTAAAATTGCAAAGCTTCTGAAGCGTGATCATCGAACAATCAAGCGTTTCATTCAAAATAGTCAACAGGGTCGCAAGAAGCATGTGGAAAAACCAAGGAAAAGTCAAGCGTGCAGCTGCCAAGATGCCACTTGCCACCAGTTTGGCCATATTTCAGAGCTGCAACATCACTGGAGTGCCCAAAAGCACAAGGTGTGCAATACTCAGAGACATGGCCAAGGTAAGAAAGGCTGAAAGACGACCACCACTGAACAAGACACAAGCTGAAACGTCAAGACTGGGCCAAGAAATATCTCAAGACTGATTTTTCTAAGGTTTTATGGACTGATGAAATGAGAGTGAGTCTTGATGGGCCAGATGGATGGGCCCGTGGCTGGATTGGTAAAGGGCAGAGAGCTCCAGTCCGACTCAGACGCCAGCAAGGTGGAGGTGGAGTACTGGTTTGGGCTGGTATCATCAAAGATGAGCTTGTGGGGCCTTTTCGGGTTGAGGATGGAGTCAAGCTCAACTCCCAGTCCTACTGCCAGTTTCTGGAAGACACCTTCTTCAAGCAGTGGTACAGGAAGAAGTCTGCATCCTTCAAGAAAAACATGATTTTCATGCAGGACAATGCTCCATCACACGCGTCCAAGTACTCCACAGCGTTGCTGGCAAGAAAGGGTATAAAAGAAGAAAATCTAATGACATGGCCTCCTTGTTCACCAGATCTGAACCCCATTGAGAACCTGTGGTCCATCATCAAATGTGAGATTTACAAGGAGGGAAAACAGTACACCTCTCTGAACAGTGTCTGGGAGGCTGTGGTTGCTGCTGCACGCAATGTTGATGGTGAACAGATCAAAACACTGACAGAATCCATGGATGGCAGGCTTTTGAGTGTCCTTGCAAAGAAAGGTGGCTATATTGGTCACTGATTTGTTTTTGTTTTGTTTTTGAATGTCAGAAATGTATATTTGTGAATGTTGAGATGTTATATTGGTTTCACTGGTAAAAATAAATAATTGAAATGGGTATATATTTGTTTTTTGTTAAGTTGCCTAATAATTATGCACAGTAATAGTCACCTGCACACACAGATATCCCCCTAAAATAGCTATAACTAAAAACAAACTAAAAACTACTTCCAAAACTATTCAGCTTTGATATTAATGAGTTTTTTGGGTTCATTGAGAACATGGTTGTTGTTCAATAATAAAATTAATCCTCAAAAATACAACTTGCCTAATAATTCTGCACTCCCTGTAATATCTAAACCGTTGGCAGCAAAAGTGTGTACACCTCTAAGTGGAAATGTCCAAATTGGGCCCAAAGTGTGAATATTTTGTGTTGCCACTATTTTTTTCCAGCACTGCCTTAACCCTCTTGGGCATGGAGTTCACCAGAGTTTCACAGGTTTCCACTGGAGTCCTCTTCCACTCCTCCATGACAACATCATGGAGCTGGTAGATGTTAGAGACCTTGTGCCCCCCCACCTTCTGTTTGAGGATGCCCCACAGATGCTCAATAGGGTTTAGGTCTGGAGAAATGCTTGGCCAGTCCATCACCTTTACCCTCAGCTTCTTTAACAAGGCAGTGGTCATCTTGGAGGTGTGTTTGGGGTCGTTGTCATGTTGGAATACTGCCCTGAGGCCCAGTCTTCGAAGGTAGGGGATCATGCACTGCTTCAGTATGTCACAGTACATGTTGGCATTCATGGTTCCCTCAATGAACTGTAGCTCCCCAGTGCCGGCAGCACTCATGCAGGCCCAGACCATTACTCTCCCACCACCATGCCTGACTCTAGGCAAGACACACTTGTCTTTGTACTTCTCACCTGGTTGTAGCCACACATGTTTGACACCATCTGAACCAAATAAGTTTATCTTGGTCTCATCGGACCACAGGACATGATTCCAGTAATTCATGTCCTTAGTCTGCTTATCTTCAGCAAACAGTTTGTGGGCTTTTTTCTGCATCATCTTTAGTAGAGGCTTCCTTCTGGGATGACAGCCATGCAGACCAATTTGATGCAGTGTGTGGCGTATGGTCTGAGCACTGACAGGCTGACCCCCCACCCCTTCAACCTCTGCAGCAATGCTGGCAGGACTCATACATCTATATATAACACTGAGCACATGCACTCAACTTCATTGGTTGACCATGGCAAGGCCGGTTCTGCATTGAATCTGTCCTTTGAAACCGCTGTATGGTCTTGCCCACCATGCTGCAGCTCAGTTTCAGGGTCTTCTTATAGCCTAGGCCATCTTTATGTAGAGCAACAATTGTTTTTTTCAGATCCTCAGAGAGTTCTTTGCCATGAGGTGCCATGTTGAACTTCCAGTGACTAGTAGGAGAGACTGTGAGAGCGATAACACCAAATTTAACACACCTACTCCCCATTCACACCTGAGACCTTGTAACACTTACGAGTCACATGACACCTGGGAGGGAAAATAGCTAATTGGGCCCAATTTAGACATTTTCACTTAGGGGTGTATTTACGTTTGTTGCCAACGGTTTAGACATTAATGGCTGTGTGTTAGGTTATTTTGAGGGGACAACAAATTTACACTGTTATACAGGCTGTACACTCACTACTTTACATTGTAGCAAAGTGTAATATCTTCAGTGTTGTCACATGAAAAGATATAATAAAATATTTACAAAAATGTGAGGGTGTACTCACTTTTGTGAGATACTGTATGAATCCAGAACATCTCTTGTTTGGACAAAAGCATATCTCTGTTTCCTCCTCTTTTAGGACACTCAACAGTCTCTATGGCTCGCTATCTAAAAATGTCTGTGTTCTTGTTATGAACGTCCAAAAAGTGTCTGGACAGAGCTAAACATTTTTTCTCATTGGTAATGTACCCCAGGTGTTCTCTGATTCTTGTTCTTAATTCTCTTCTCATCATTTCTACACACTGAAAATGATGAGACATACATTCTATCAAATAGATTACATTACAGGAAGTAGAACAATCAATGCACCCATTAGTCTCAAATACTTGTCCTGTTACACAGGAATAGAACTCCTTACTTGCTGACAAATAATCACAAAACTCGCATCGTGGATGACCACATTTGTATGTCCCATTCACTTTTAACCAAGAACTTTCTGAATTTGAGCTAGTTAGTTGACTTGGGGAAAGTATATTTCCCAAAGTAAGGTTCCTCAAGTAAACACAGCTACAACCATTCTCTACCACTTTTTAAGGTTCTTAACCCCATAAAGCAACGGGAAATATATCTTAACAATGTTACATATTCATGCGCCTCAACTGTCCCGATTTTTGCTAGCCATCTGTAACGCATAATTTTTTTTTTTTTTAATTCTATTGGGCCCATACTCAGAAGCAGCTGTCTTTTCTCTCCCATGGTTAGATACCTGTTAGATTCCCTGTGGAAAAAGAATGGTGTGTGGGTTAAGCAGTAAGAGTAAGAAGGGTGTATACCCTCTGACCTCAGGTAATAATGACCTCTAACCTCTGGTAGTGATGACGTCTAACCCCTGGTGATAATACTAGCATGCCTTCAGTTTTATACTATGAGCAGTGTAACACCAGGGTAACGAACAGTGGCAGCCTTAGACTGCCAGCTAATGTGCTTGCCAACCCCAGGACCCCATACAATAAATTACAGATACCCATATATGATGTTGTGTGTGTGTCCATCTGTATCTATGAGTGTTTGTGTGTGTATCTGCCTGTATAATTGTATGCTATGTAGTGTGTGTGTGTATCTGCATGTATAAGTGTAAGTTATGTAGTGTGTAAATTTATCTGCATGTATAAGTGTATGCTATGTATTGTGTGTGTGTGTCTGTATGTATGTATAAGTGTGTATCTGCATGTATGCGTGTATGCTATGTAGTGTGTGTGTGTACCTGCATGTGTAAGTGTATGCTATGTAGTGTGTGTTTATCTGCATGTGTAAGTGTATGCTATGTAGTGTGTGTATCTCCATGTGTAAGTGTATGCTGCGTAGTGTGTGTGTATCTGCATGTATAAGTGTATAGTATGTAGTGTGTGTGTGTGTGTATCTACATGTATAAGTGTATGCTACGTAATGTGTGTGTGTGTGTGTGTATCTGCATGTGTACGTGTATGCTATGTAGTGTGTGTGTACCTGCATGTGTAAGTGTATGCTATGTAGTGTGTGTGTATCTGCATGTGTAAGTGTATGCTATGTAGTGTGTGTATCTGCATGTGTAAGTGTATGCTGTGTAGTGTGTGTGTACCTGCATGTGTAAGTGTATGCTATGTAGTGTGTGTGTATCTGCATGTGTAAGTGTGTGCTATGTAGTGTGTGTGCGTGTGTGTGTATCTGCATGTGTAAGTGTATGCTATGTAGTGTGTGTGTGTGTGTGTGTGTGTATCTGCATGTGTAAGTGTATGCTATGTAGTGTGTGTGTATCTGCATGTGTAAGTGTGTGCTATGTAGAGTGTGTATCTGCATGTATAAGTGTATGCTATGTAATGTGTGTGTATCTGCATGTATAAGTGTATGCTATGTAATGTGTGTGTATCTGCATGTATAAGTGTATGCTATGTATTGTGTGTGTATCTGCATGTCTAAGTGTATGCTATGTAGTGTGTGTGTATTTGCATGTGTAAGTGTATGATATGTAGTGTGTGTGTATGTGCATGTATAAGTGTATGCTATGTACTGTGTGTGTGTATCTGCATGTATAAGTGTATGCTATGTAGTGTGTTACTGTGCATTTTTGCTGACTTTAAAGGCCAGAATCTAGAATATTAATGGGGAATGCAGAGAGCAGTTGTAAAGAATCTATTATTAAATGTCCAATTAAGATAAAAATATTTAACACTGTCTCTGTGGTTTGAGCTTCTGTTTGATTTGCTGCCTAAGAATATTAAAAGATATGACTTTATTTAGAATAGTATTTATATTACTTTGGTCTTATGATTTTTAAGCCCCGCCCCATTTCACATTTTTTCCCTCTTTTGAATTTGGAAACGTTGGGAAGTATGCATATTGCAAAGTACTCTGATGAGTACTGAGTGATGAAGAGTGACTGTTGAGACTGATTTAATTTGCTTAGATTGAAAAGTGTATTTTCTTGCTAGTGTATTGACCTCATTTGATACTTTATCTAATAGGGAAATGGAAAGAAAAGGCCCGTATGTAAGGATGGAAGGAGGGCACCTGTGACCCCACTTCCCCCCACCAAGAGTGGAATATTCCAAGGTGGGTGGGGAGAGGTATAAGAGACTTGTCTCGGGAAGTGAGGTCACAGGTGCCCTAGCAGGAGCAAAACGGTAGGAGGTGTGTAGTGCATCGGCTTACCTGAAGATGGAGGCGTTGCTGGAACAGTTGCTGACGGCGGCAAGAAGAAATGGTGAAGAGTGGGTCCGGCAGCAGTTGTCCACGGCTGGTTAGGCGGCCACGACAGTCTTGGAAGGAGGATCAGCAAACCGGAGCGGAGGACGGCCGGCCAGGAGGTCGAGGCCACCGGAGCGGTTGAGTCCTGGAGTCAACACGAGGAGGTCCGGTCGCGAAAGGATCCAGCCAGGACATCAGGAGGCGCGATCGGAAGGTAGCAAAGGTCGCAGGGCAGGAGCAGCGGCGGAGGCGCGGCCTGGAACGGTGCCGGTGAGTGACGTCACAGACGGGCGTCGAGCAGTGGAACCGGGCGCCAGCAGAGGTCGCGGAAGTACAACGAGGAGCAGGATGAGCGGCGGTGATACAGGTAAGACGGGCTGAGCTATCGAATATTGGGGACTGCCGGCTGAGGTATCGAAGAGGGCTAAGGATAGGGAGGGGGGGGGGGTTGTGGTCATGGATGACGGCCTAGTTAGACGGCCTGAAGGGGGGTCAACTCCAAAACGGCTCAAGGGGTTTTAAGCGAGGGGTTTGAGGGCCGCAAAGGGTATGAAAAGCGGCGGGGGGGGGGGCTGGGATTACCGGACGGCCAGGGATGAGGCCCAGGAATTTGAAATGGCGTAGGAAAGGTTTTTAGGCGGCCGGGAATGAGGCCGGGGGAATGTAAGTTAAGCGGGGCAATAGGAAGGGATGCGTAGTTAAGATGGGCCGCAATTAAGGCCTAGGCAGTCGGAGAGCATGGGGGGGGCTCAGAAAGTCAGGATGTTGGCCCAAGGGAGGCCGCAGGTGGCGGGAGAGCCCGCGGGTTGTTTTACGGCAGGGGTGGGTTGAAGGGTCCCCGCAACGGGGGTTAAAAAGGGGGGGTTTCACAAGGGGATAGGGAGCGGAGATAGCAGAAGTGAGAAGTAGAGATTTAGCGTGGGGGTGCGCTATATATAAAAAAAAAAATGTAGAAAGGCGGGGTTTTTTTTTGGGGGGAGGTGCATAATAGTTGATCGGTTAGTTATTAGGCCCCGGGCGGGTTTCGTTACATTAATACAGGGTCATTGTTAGTTACTAGGAGCAAGGTGCTTGGCATTGTCTGGGGCAGGCGGTTCGTAGCCTCTGTTTTTAGGTCGGGGTTCAGGGTGTCCATTATCCTTAGGGGCCCCTGGCCCGGCAAAAAAAAAAAAAAAAAAAAACATTTCATGATGATGAATTAATTAAGAGTCTTAAATAAAAAAGGGGATTTAGAGGCGTTTTTATTGGGGATGGTGGCCGAGGGGGTGGGGGTTTGGGATGATGCTATTGAGATTTTTGTATTAATGTTGTGTCTATGTTTTAGGGGTAGTCAGGGACGAACGGAGGGGCGAGGAGGCTTTAAACGCCAATGGTGTGGAGATTCCAGCACATCAGGAGCAGCAGACGGAGCCACCGCTTGAGCTCAACGCCAGCGGAGACTTCGGTGTGGAGGAGGAGGATCCCCTGGAAGGAACGTCAGCGGGACTGGGGACGGCGGGACAGGTAGGAGATCTGTCCGCCTTGGCGCAGATTTTACAGTTATTGTCTCCTCAACGGAGTGGAGGGATATATGGAATGGGGAGTAATGAAAGAGGGTCAGTAGTGAGGGGTGAGTCATTGGGGAGAGAGGTTATCGCTATGTCCCCATTACAGGCAGCAGGTGATGGTAGCAGAGCAGAGAGGAGGGACGCTCTCCCGGAGAGAACGGTGATTGCAAGCGGATGCAGAAGGTCCCGGTCACCACGGAGGTTGCGGTGGAGAGGACCGCCGACATCTCCTACGTGGGCACATTTGGACAGGAGCCGGGACCAGAGCAGATACGGCAGGGAGAGATCGCCTGCCAGGAGGGAGACAGTAAGGAGACGCTTAGACAATAGCCGAGGACGAGATGAGGTTGTGAGGGATAGAAGCCGCAGAGAGGAGACGAGGCCAGCACAGGTGGAGGGGCCACGGATGGTGCAGCAGCCAACAGGTGAGATGGCTGGTGGGGCACCTGGAGTGAATGAGGCAGTGATTGGAGAAAGGGAAGTGATGGTTGCGGGTTTAAGGAATTTGCTGGCGGCAATAGAGAGACCTGGGGCGGGGACGTCGGCAGCAGCGGCTTGGGTGCCTCCCGGGCCAGTTACGGCCCTGGGGGGCCTCAGGTGAGCGCGGGATGTAGGACGGTGGTCCCTGCAGCAAGCGGGGGCGAGGTCGTCCGAGTACCTGAAGGAGCTCTCAGGAGGCCGTGCCTTTGTTCAGTGGGCCTGCTAGGGATTCACTTGACCAGCGAACTTCGGGAGAAGATTGCAAAACGGGAGTTCATGGAGATATTTTCCCTTCTGCCTTTAGAGAATGTTTTAGAGGTGAAAGAGGACGAGAAGGAGAAAGGTAAAAAAGAGGAGGAGGAGCGGAAAAAACGTTGGCGTAAACTGCCAAAGACTTTTGGCAATTGGTCGCTGGCTTTTCGCATCCTGGCCAGTGTCATTTCCGAAAAGACGCCCGAGCAGGGCTCCTCGCTGTTCTGTTATTACGATGAGATTGGGAGCACGTATGGGACATATGGGGGAATGGCGTGGTGGAGATATGATGAGGGTTTCCGGCAGCGAATGGCAGTGCGCCCTGAGATGAGATGGGACGACAGAGATATGGGGTTGTGGCTCGAGATGATGACTCCTTTGCGAGGGAGCCATTCCTTTCGGAGCTCGGGACAGGGGTCCGGAAGTGGGGCTTCAGGGGGAACGGGAACAGCAATCCGAAAAGGATTATGTTTCCAGTTTAACGAAGGGCAGTGCAGATTTGGGGCATCATGCAAATACAAGCATGAATGTTCGGGTTGTGGAGGGATCCATTCCTTCACAAAATGCTTCCGAAAGGGTAAGCAAGGAAACAGGCCAGGGGATTTGGGTGCACCGGGCGCGGACGCCTGTGAGGGTCGAAAGGATGGTACCTTGGTTAAAGGTGTACACCCATGAACGGGGGCATGCTGAGCTGATTTTAACGGGGTTCAGTTCAGGATTCAAGATCCCGCACAGGGGACATGGTGCAGGGGGGATTGTGGGCAATTTAAAGTCGGCTAGAGAACACCCCGAAGTATTGAGAGAAAATTTTTTGAAAGAGGTGAAGTTGGGGAGAATGGCTGGTCCATTTCAGGACCCGCCATTTCCTGATTTAAGGGTATCCCCATTGGGGGTAGTCCCCAAAAAGGTTCCGGGGCAATTCAGGATGATCCACCACTTTCTCTTACCCAAGGGGTACATCTGTCAACGATGGCATTGATCCTGAGTTAGTCTCGGTAAAGTATGCATCGTTTGACAAGGCGGTGGAGCTGGTGACAGCAGCGGGAAGGGGAGCGTTGATGGCAAAAGCGGACGTGGAGTCAGCTTTTCGCCTTCTCCCCGTGCATCCGACATGTCATCACCTGTTGGGGTGCATGATGGAAGGCGCGTATTTTGTTGACCTATGCCTCCCGATGGGCTGTTCCATTTCATGTTCATACTTTGAGAGGTTCAGCTCTTTCGTGGAGTGGGTGGTAAAACGAGTCGCGGGCATTAAATCCATGGTGCATTACTTGGATGATTTTTTGTTTGTCGGCCCGGCCGGGTCGACGGTTTGTGACCGGTTAGTCCAAGTCTTTGATCAAGTGTCCGGGGATTTCGGAATCCCCGTGGCGGCGGAAAAATCGGAAGGTCCGGTAACGCTGTTAAGTTTTCTGGGAATCCAATTGGATTCGGTCAGCATGGAGTGCAGGCTCCCGGAAGAAAAGGTGGTAGACCTTAGGATGGTTATTGACAAAATGGTGGGGAGCAAGAAGGCGACCTTGAACGAGATTCAGTCGTTGCTAGGAAAATTAAATTTTGCTGGCAGGATTATTCCTATTGGCAGGGTGTTTTGCCGACGTTTATCTTTGTTAACAGTGGGTGTATCGAATCCTAGGCACCACATCAGGCTGACCAAGGAGGTAAAGGATGATTTGAAGGTTTGGCAAGTTTTTCTGCACGAATTCAACAGAACGGTTATAATGCAAGAGAAGGGCTGGTCGGATGACCAGTTGTGCTTGTTCACAGATGCGGCAGGGGCGCATGGTTTTGGAGCTTACTTGGAGGGTCAGTGGTGTGCAGGACAATGGCCTAGTGAGTGGGCTGAGTGGGGTTTGACCAAGAACTTAACTTTCTTGGAGTTATTCCCTTTGTTGGTGGCACTGCGAGTATGGCCTGATCGCTTGAGTAATAAAAGGGTTTGTTTCCATTCAGATAACCAAGGAGTGGTGTAGGCAATCAACCGCCTAACGGCAAATTCGCCGGCGGTGATACGATTGCTAAGGGCGTTTGTTTTGGAGTGTTTGAGGTGCAATATCTCTTTCCGAGCGGTGCATGTTCCGGGGCGTTTGAATGTTATTGCTGATGCTTTGTCACGGTTTCAGTGGGACAGGTTTCGAGAGGTGGCCCCGGACGCGGAGCAGGAAGGTGTCAGATGTCCCGACGATCTGTGGCATCTGGGTTGCCAGGAATGTTGAGCTTGGTGAACGGAGCACTAGCACCTACCACATGGAGGGCTTACGCCCGAGTGTGGAGGGTGTGGGAACAGAGGTTGTTGGGGGAGTAGCGTCTCGAGTATGGGAGTGACTGGTTAGCTGTATGGTTGGACTGGATAGGTTCATGGGTGAGGGAGGGGCTGTCGCCCTCTGAAGTACGGAAGAGAATGGCGGCAATGGCGTTTCTTTTTCAGTTAATGGGTAAAGAGGACTTGACGAAACTTTTTGTGGCCCGGATGGCCGTCTGGGGGATGTGCAGGGGCAGGAGGTGAGCGGACCAGCGTAGACCAGTTACGTTTGCTATGTTGCAAGGGCTCGTGGCGAGTTTAAATAGGATATGTTCTTCAAGGTTTGAGGAGTTGTTGTTTAAAACAGCGTTTGTGTTGGCATTTTTTGGGGCGTTTCGGGTGTCGGAGCTGGTGGGTAAGAACCGGCAGGATAGGAGCGGCATCGGAAAGCAGGAGGTGTTTTTGGAGGATGGGGTGGTTGAGTTGTGGGTCAGGAGGTCCAAAACGGATCAGGAGGGTAGGGGAGCCACGGTGGTGTTAAGGGAGATTGGTGGTGATTGTTGTCCAGTTGGTACAGTCAGGGATTATTTGAGGGTGGCCAATCACAATGAAGGCCCTTTGTTAATTCATGAGGACGGGACGTCCTTGTCGCGTTTTCAGTTTATCGCGGTCATGAGGAAGGCGTTGGCGTTAATGGGTTTGGGACCCTTGGAGTTTGGTTCGCATTCATTTCGGGTCGGGGTGGCAACAGAGGCGGCGAACTTGGGCTTAGAGGCGACGGTTATTAGGAGGGTTGGGAGATGGAGATCGGAGAGATTCAGGGGGTATGTGAGGCCGGGTTTGGTGTTATGAAGTGGACTTTCTAACTTGTTTTATTCATTTAACAGATACAAGACGGTGTTGGATTGTAGGTCACTCCTATGTGTTCTGGGCAAGGAAGGCAGCAGCAGTGAAACCAAATGGGACACAGCTAGGTTTCAGGGAAGACCGTTTAGTGATAAAATGGTTCGGGTGAGGGGGATGAAATGGGAGCGGATAGTGGGAACGGTGGTTGAATATGCAAGGATGTTCTCCCCTCCGGAGGTGTTAGTTTTGCATGCAGTGGGAAATGATCTGGGATACATGCCGCAGAAGGATTTGTTAGATGATATTAAGAGGGGTTTGGATAGATTGGTGCAATTGTTCCCAGGGGTGGTCTTGGTGTGGTCGGAGATCGAGAGTAGGTCAATTTGGAAGGCGGCATGGGACATTAAAAAATTGGAGGCTTCCAGACGGAAGGTTAATAGGACAGTTACTGGGTATGTAAAGAAATTGGGAGGTATTGGTTTGCGCCATGTTGAATTTGAAGGCGAGTCAGGCAAGTGCTTTTACTTGAAAGACGGTGTCCACTTGAATGAAGTTGGGCTTCATTTGTTTAATTTCACATTACGGGAGGGGATTGAAAAGGCCTTAGCTTTATGTGGCAGTACTCGCTAGGGAGCGAGTTGTGGCGGAAGTGCTTGCTATGATCTATTGAGGCTTATGTCTAATAGAGTATGGCTGGTGTTCATTAATGACTGAGAAAGGAGGTGGAGGTACGCCCCGCCCTGGAAGGGGTGGGGGCTTATACTTAAGTAATAGCAAGCACGGTGGTGGTTAAATGATGTTGTAAAAAGTTAAGTTATTAATGTTAATTTATTGTTTATGTTAATAAATAAGCTGCAGCCTTTTCTCTCCCAAGACGGTGTTGTGTAGTTTTTGGTTAAGAAACGAGGAGTGGGAAATGTGGGGTCAAGAAAAGGCCCGTATGTAAGGATGGAAGGAGGGCACCTGTGACCCCACTTCCCCCCACCAAGAGTGGAATATTCCAAGGTGGGTGACTTGTCTCGGGAAGTGAGGTCACAGGTGCCCTAGCAGGAGCAAAACGGTAGGAGGTGTGTCCCGCCCTCCCTCCCCAGAAGAAAGTGGTGGTTTGTCGCAGCAATGGCGGAAGTGCTTGCTATGATCTATTGAGGCTTACGTCTAATAGAGTATGGCTGGTGTTCATTAATGACTGAGAAAGGAGTTGGAGGTACGCCCCGCCCTGGAAGGGGTGGGGGCTTATACTTAAGTAATAGCAAGCACGGTGGTGGTTAAATGATGTTGTAAAAAGTTAAGTTATGAATGTTAATTTATTGTTTATGTTAATAAATAAGCTGCGGCCTTTTCTATCCCAAGACGGTGTTGTGTAGTTTTTGGTTAAGAAACGAGGAGTGGGAAATGTGGGGTCATATCCTCTGTAACTGAAACTTTTTTAAGAGCTTCACTCTGCTTGTTGAAATCCGCTGTTTCAGAGCATATTATCTTGGCCCTGATAAATTGACTTCTGGAAATGCTCTTGAACACATACTATGGATGTGCACTTTTATCATGTAAAAGGGCATTGCCAGAGATCAACTTCCGATACAGACTGGTTGTAACCTGGCCTGAAGTAAGGATGCCAGACAGACAGATATCAAAAAAACTGATACTATTTTTGTCCCATTTAAAGGTAAATTTTACCCCAGTGTCTTGCTGATTTAGGAATTGTACAAACAGTTCAGCTTGTTCTTTCTCAGATCCCCAAATAAACAAAAGATCGTCAATGAAACGTCTATAGAAGAATATTAAATGTTTGAAGGGATTGGTATCTGCATATAAAAAGACTCGCTCTAGTCTTGGCCCTCATCCCAGTTTCTTGTCTCTTCAGAAAATTCCATCAAAAAGAAAATAATTCTAACTTTCATTCCACCTCTAACAACGATAAGACTATAAAAAAAAGCTTGAGCACTATACAATGTCTGATAAAATCAACTAAAGTGATTTATTTAAGCCTAGGAGAGCACCGAAGTGGAACAAAGAAATTAATAATTTATGCAAGAAATGTGTAATCCTAATATCAGGGATAGGCAAGGTGTCCGTACACGGACACTGGTGTCCGTGACTAGCCCTTGCAGTGTCCGCCACAACCTTAGTATATCTTTTTATTTCTGATTAAATAATAGGAATAAAAAAAACATATGTGGTGTGAATAAAGTTAGTGGCTTGTCAAGAGACTGCTAGCGATATTGGGTGATAATTTATGGAAAAAATAAAGCCTGAGTGAAATACTGGATGTGCATCTGCAAGTGTATAAAAACACCAAGCTCTATACAAAGACACAGTAGTGACACTGGAACATGCGTATAGCCAGACAAGGGCTGGTTATAGGATCAGTGGTATCTGCATCAGTATAATAACACCCAGCGCTATATAATGACACAGTAGTGACACTGGCACATGGGTATAGCCAGAGGAGGGATGGTTATAGGGTCAGTGGTATCTGCATCAGTATAATAACACCCTGCGCTATATAATGACACAGTAGTGACACTGGCACATGGGTATAGCCAGAGGAGGGCTGGTTATAGGGTCAGTGGTATCTGCATCAGTATAATAACACCCAGCGCTATATAATGACACAGTAGTGACACTGGCACATGGGTATAGCCAGAGGAGGGCTGGTTATAGGGTCAGTGGTATCTGCATCAGTATAATAACAACCAGCGCTATATAATGACACAGTAGTGACACTGGCACATGGGTATAGCCAGAGGTGGGATGGTTATAGGATCAGTGGTATCTGCATCAGTATAATAACACCCAGCACTATATAATGACACAGTAGTGACATTGGCACATGGGTATAGCCAGAGGAGGGCTGGATATAGGGTCAGTGGTATCTGCATCAGTATAATAACACCCAGCACTATATAATGACACAGTAGTGACACTGGCACATGGGTATAGCCAGAGGAGGGCTGGTTATAGGGTCAGTGGTATCTGCATCAGTATAATAACACCCAGCGCTATATAATGACACAGTAGTGACACTGGCACATGGGTATAGCCAGAGGAGGGCTGATTATAGGGTCAGTGGTATCTGCATCAGTATAATAACACCCAGCGCTATATAATGACACAGTAGTGACACTGGCACATGGGTATAGCCAGAGGAGGGCTGGTTATAGGGTCAGTGGTATCTGCATCAGTATAATAACACCCAGCGCTATATAATGACACAGTAGTGACACTGGCTCATGGGTATAGCCAGAGGTGGGATGGTTATAGGAGCAGTGGTATCTGCATCAGTATAATAGCACCCAGCACTATATAATGACACAGTAGTGACACTGGCACATGGGTATAGCCAGAGGAGGGCTGGTTATAGGGTCAGTGGTATCTGCATCAGTATAATAACACCCAGCACTATATAATGACACAGTAGTGACACTGGCTCATGGGTATAGCCAGAGGAGGGCTGGTTATAGGATCGGTGGGATCTGCATCAGTATAATAACATCCAGCGCTATATAATGACACAGTAGTGACACTGGCACATGGGTATAGCTAGAGGAGTGCTGGTTATAGGATTAGTGGAATCTCCATCAGTAAAATAACACCATATATATATATAATGACACAGTAGTGACACTGGCACATGGGTATAGCCAGAGGAGGGCTGGTTATAGAATCAGTGGTATCTGCATCAGTATAATAACACCAAGCACTATATAATGACACAGTAGTGACACTGGCACATGGGTATAGCTAGAGGAGGGCTGGTTATAGGATCAGTAGTATCTGCATCAGTATAATAACACCCAGCACTATATAATGACACAGTAGTGACATTGGCACATGGGTATAGCCAGAGGAGGGCTGGTTATAGGATCAGTGGTATCTGCATCAGTATAATAACACCCAGCACTATATAATGACACAGTAGTGACACTGGCTCATGGGTATAGCCAGAGGAGGGCTGGTTATAAGGTCAGTGGTCTGCATCAGTATTATAGCACCCAGCACTATATAATGACACAGTAGTGACACTGGCACATGGGTATAGCCAGACAAGGACTGGTTATAGGGTCAGTGGTATCTGCATCAGTATAATAACATCCAGCGCTATATAATGACACAGTAGTGACACTGGCACATGGGTATAGCCAGATGAGGACTGGTTATAGGATCAGTGGAATCTGTATCAGTATAATAACACCCAGCACTATATAATGACACACTAGTGACACTGGCACATGGGTATAGCCAGAGGAGGGCTGGTTATAGGATCAGTGGAATCTGCATCAGTATAATAACACCCAGCACTATATAATGACACACTAGTGACACTGGCACATGGGTATAGCCAGAGGAGGGCTGGCTATAGGATCAGTGGCATCTGCATCAGTATAATAACACCAAGCACTATATAATGACACAGTAGTGACACTGGCACATGGGTATAGCTAGAGGAGGGCTGGTTATAGAGTCAGTGGTATCTGCATCAGTATAATAACACCCAGCACTATATAATGACACAGTAGTGACACTGGCACATGGGTATAGCTAGAGGAGGGCTGGTTATAGGATCAGTGGTATCTGCATCAGTATAATAACACCCAGCACTATATAATGACACACTAGTGACACTGACACATGGGTAAAGCCAGAGGAGGGCTGGTTATAGAGTCAGTGGTATCTGCATCAGTATAATAACACCCAGCACTATATAATGACACAGTAGTGACACTGGCACATGGGTATAGCTAGAGGAGGGCTGGCTATAGGGTCAGTGGCATCTGCATCAGTATAATAACACCCAGCGCTATATAATGACACAGTAGTGACACTGGCACATGGGTATAGCTAGAGGAGGGCTGGTTATAGGGTCAGTGGCATCTGCATCAGTATAATAACACCCAGCACTATATAATGACACAGTAGTGACACTGGCACATGGGTATAGCCAGAGGAGGGCTGGTTATAGGATCAGTGGTATCTGCATCAGTATAATAACACCAAGCACTATATAATGACACAGTAGTGACACTGGCACATGGGTATAGCCAGAGGAGGGCTGGTTATAGGATCAGTGGTATCTGCATCAGTATAATAACACCCAGCACTATATAATGACACAGTAGTGACACTGACACATGGGTATAGCCAGAGGAGGGCTGGTTATTGGATCAGTGGTATCTGCATCAGTATAATAACACCAAGCACTATATAATGACACAGTAGTGACACTGGCACATGGGTATAGCCAGAGGAGGGCTGGTTATAGGATCAGTGGTATCTGCATCAGTATAATAACACCCAGCACTATATAATGACACAGTAGTGACACTGGCACATGGGTATAGCCAGAGGAGGGCTGGTTATAGGGTCAGTGGTATCTGCATCAGTATAATAACACCCAGCACTATATAATGACACAGTAGTGACACTGGCACATGGGTATAGCCAGAGGAGGGCTGGTTATAGGATCAGTGGTATCTGCATCAGTATAATAACACCAAGCACTATATAATGACACAGTAGTGACACTGACACATGGGTATAGCCAGAGGAGGGCTGGTTAAAGGATCAGTGGTATCTGCATCAGTATAATAACACCCAGCACTATATAATGACACAGTAGTGACACTGGCACATGGGTATAGCCAGAGGAGGGCTGGTTATAGGATCAGTGGTATCTGCATTAGTATAATAACACCCAGCACTATATAATGACACAGTAGTGATACTGGCACATGCGTATTGCCAGAGGAGGGATGGTTATAGGGTCAGTGGTATCTGCATCAGTATAATAACACCAAGCACTATATAATGACACACTAGTGACACTGGCACATGGGTATAGCTAGAGGAGGGCTGGTTATAGGATCAGTGGTATCTGCATCAGTATAATAACACCCAGCGCTATATAATAACACAGTAGTGACACTGGCACATGGGTATAGCCAGAGGAGGGCTGGTTATAAGGTCAGTGGTATCTGCATCAGTATAATAACACCAAGCACTACAAAATAATGTTTTTAATTTCAAATGTACCTTGGTGTCCTTCACTAAGGTCTGTACTTTGGAAAATGTCCGCAACAGCCTTTGTCTGTGCCTATCCCTGCCTAATATACTACATTTAATGTATGAGTGTCCTAGATTGACTCAATTCTGGGCAAAAGTGGAATACCATATTGTCCCGAGTATAGGCCGCACCTGATTATAAGCCGCACCCTTAAAGTTTGGTGCCATTTTAAAGAAATTACATTACACAGGCTGCCAATATCCACTCTGGTAAAAAAAAAAAAAAGAAACTCAAAGTAGAATACAGTATACTGTAAAAATGATTCTTTATTCCATGGTGCTTGAAAAAAACAGGATACAAAAAAAGGAAGATGTTTTTTAAACCAGTCTTCATTTTTTATCCTGTTTTTTAACGTACCATGGAATAAAGAATCATTTACCAGTACTTGGGGACTTGACTTTACGGTATTTGATTTGATTTTTTACTGTATTTTGTTGTACCGGTATTACCGTATTAATCCTTAATAAGGGCCGTTTCAGTGATCATAAAAATACTGGTATACCGTACATGTGTAGTTATACAATCTACCGTAGATTTCATTACAATCTACTGACCCGAGGCTCCCTTTGATGTATCCTGTTCTCCACTCCTTCACCCGTTGCCAGCTACCTGAGACCTTGCCTTCATAAGGACACACCCCCCAATGAGATCGTGATTGGACTGTGTGAGACAGCTGTGACATTTATTGGATAAAGCACCAATACCGCGATCCTATTGGGGGGTGTCCTTAGTTAGCCAGGCAACTCCGATGACCAAATAGTAGGCAGCACCTGCCGAAAAGTCACTGTTATTGAAAGAAATCCTCCACAAAGTTTCCCTGTGCGGCACACTCTCCTTTCACTCCGCCCCCTACAAAAATCCTCACAATGTAATCCACATCCAACACTGATGCAAAAATCACGAGTTACACACACCTAGTCACACGCTGGTAATACAAGTGTTGATCTTGGGGACCCACCTTATGACATTCAAGACTCGAATACCTCACCCGCGGCATTCATAAGCGCTCCAAGCGGTGGTGAAGATGAGACGGTGAGGGATCCCTACAGCGCGCCGGCGTGTGTACAGCCAAGTTCCGTGTGTGTGTGACGTCACAGTGGGGGGCGGGCAGACGGGATACTCTGGAAAGAGCCAACTGCTTCAAATTGTGTAACACCCCGAGTATAGGCCGCATCCCTAATTTAAAGGCTTGCATTAGGGGAAAAAAGTGCGGCCTATACTCGGGACAATACAGTATTTCTTTTTACCAAAACTGGGTTTAAAGATCTCTATTTAGAGAGAAAATAATATAATACTTATAACCAGCAATCTTTCATGGAGACCCAATATCAAATTCATTCAGTCTACAATTTTGAGGACCAGATTTCTGATCTTTAATAACTGGATTTATAAGAAAATTCCGTCAATTAAACAAGTAAAAAATATTTTATCTAAACAAGCAGTTCTGTAAGCTTATGATTATAAACAGTTGTTTTTTTGTTTTTGTTTTTTCGCACCGGGGATAGTAGATTAGTTGGGGGAAATAGCACAAGGGATAGAATTAGGACACTCTATTTAAACTTGAATAACTGTCAGTATAGAATATGAACTTCATTAAACTTACTTAACAGACTGTATAAAATATATATATATATATATATATATATATATATATATATATATATATATATATATATGTAAGCTTTGTAAACAAGCTCCGAAATTTATTTTAAAATGCATTCGATCAATTTATATATTGATGTGGAAATGTTAAACTTTTATTGCAATAAAGTCTATAAAAAAAATTTATATTTATGTACTCACATAATTAAATTTAGCCACCAATCAACGAGTGATATCCAGGTGCTGAACCAAAAATGTGCCAGCTCCTAAGCTTATATTCTTGCTTTTCAAATAAAGATAGCAAGAGAATGACATAAATTAGAAAGTTGTTTAAAATTGCTGCTCTATATGAACCATGAAAGAAAACATTTGGGTTTAGTGTCCCTTTAAGCATCAGATTGCGATACTGGACGAAGAACTAAAAATTATAGACGAATGGAAGACGAAGACAAATAGCAGGGTTGAAATCTAGGCCTAGGGGAGATATGTTGCAGCACATTTTCTAACATTTTTTTTTACCACAAACATCTAAAATGGAAGATCAGCTACAGATTTGTATGGTAGGTGAAAAGCTAAAATAACTAAACTGTAGAGGAAGACAACTATCTGGATAACAATCTCGCCAAGGTTAGATATTATTTTGCACAGATTTGCAGGTTGTAAGCTGGAATTTCACCAAAGGTTAACCAAGGTTTATTACCAGAAATGCTCTCCATACCCAAAACAAAATAGGTGTTGGCATCTGGAACCTTAAATGCTGTAGCACACAAGGCCTACAAAAATTCGTCAGCATAGAGGGAAATTCTGCAATATCTTTGAGGGCTTTCTTTAAGAGTTATATTGCAGTGTATGCATCTCTCCTTCCCATCCAGGACCTGCACATCTCTTAAAAGGATATTCCAGTCACAATTTAAATGCACATAGATGAATTACATGTTTGAATAGAAACATATTTGCAATATACATGTACTGGCAAAAATGCTTCTAGTAAAAGTTATCATTATTTTAGTATTAAAGGGACAGTCAACACCGACACAACAGGATTCCATGGGGCCTATTTATTAAAGGTCTTGCGGACCTGATCCGACAGTGTGGATCAGGTCCGCAAGACCTCGCTGAATGCGGAGAGCAATACACTCTGCATATTCAGCATTGCACCAGCAGCTCACAAGAGCTGCTGGTGCAACGCCACCCCCTGCTGACTCGCGGCCAATTGGCCGCCAGCAGGGAGGTGTCAATCAACCCGATCGTACTCTATCGGGTTGATTTCCAGCGATTCCTGTCCGCCTCATCAGAGCAGGCGGACAGGGTTATGGAGCAGTCTTTAGACCGCTGCTTCATAACTGGTGTTTCCGGCGAGTCTGAAGACTCACCAGAAACACGGGCCCACAAGCTCCGTTCGGAGCTTGTTAAATGGGCCCCCATATGTTTGTAACGCAAACGAAGATCTGCCTGCACCGCCTCCCTTCTCTCTTACCTCTATCCTTGTCCTAGTAATCCTTCCAAATACATCCGTTAATCTACTCGAAATATGGCCGCCAAACTCCTCCCACCGTTACGTACTAACCTTCTCTTTCAATCCATCCTCCAATCAGAATGTAATCCTCGGTCAGAATTGTTACGGTTACCCTTAGTCTCGCTGAGAGATGGACCGCTTAGTAGCCTGGATCCCTATTGCTAAAGAGGGGAGAAGCTGCTTTCCATAGTATTCTATATGAGTCTCGCAAATATAGAATAATCTCCCTTAGCTGCAGTACAGCTAGGATACCCTTCTGCCCACAAAAACGAGTCAACGCTGCGATTGAGGGTCAAAACAAGAACTCAGGACTGGGATGCCCAGCCTGCTTTTTATTAAGGTTACATGCACACAGGGCACTCCCAGGGGGAGAGGGGGGGAAGCACAAAATCCCCCATCACACATTTAGATAGAGAGCACTGTCCTTTGACAGGCCACAATAGGATTACAGTACTTAAGATAACAAGTTTACAAGTTCATCTTATCAATTAGCAGTCTGGCTCCAGAGGTGATTAGACAATAGTTTCTAAAAGCTGAAAAAAAAGAGTTAACTCTTTATGAAATGAAACTTGTTACGGTTTTCTTGGAGCCCTTCTTAGGCGCTGGCTTGCTGGTTCAGGCATTGCTGCTGGGAAATAAGCTTTTCACAACAAAATAACTAATGCTTCTGTAACATTGCTCCCTTTCTGTGGAACACTCTGGCAGACACGGTCTGACCCCTTTTCGGGGCAGACTAAGGCTGTCCAGACCGCTGGTTATGCGGGGCTGAGGTCGGTTAGTTAGGACAACCCGTCGGCGTTGCCATTCTGTTTCCCAGGTCTGTAAGTAATGGTGAAATTGAAGGTTTGCAACGATAAGCTCCAACGTAATAGCCTGCCGTTATCTCCAGAGACCCGGTTCAGCCACACCAACGGGTTATGGTCGGTGACCAGAGTGAACTCCTGACCATATAAATAGGGAGTCAATTTCTTTAATGCCCACACCAAAGCCAAACACTCCTTTTCGACCGCTGCATAGCTGACTTCGCGGGGCAGGAGCTTCCGGCTGATGTAGGCAACTGGATGCTCCCCTCCATCTTCGCCTACTTGGCTGAGGACGGCTCCCAGCCCGAACATGGAAGCATCGGTATGGACGATAAAACGTTTGTTAAGGGCTGGGGCCGCCAAGACAGGAGCGTTAATTAGAGCATTTTTGAGAGCCTGGAAAGCCGTTTCACAGTGGGGAGACCACAGGACCTGTCGAGGTAAGTTCTTCTTGGTCAAGTCAGTCAGGGGTTTGGCAAGTGTGCTGTAGTCTGGTACGAACCGTCTATAGTACCCTGCCGTGCCCAGGAAGGCTAGGACCTGAGTCTTAGTGATGGGGGTGGGCCAATTGGCGACAGCTTCTATTTTGGCCGGCTCTGGTCGCTGCTTTCCACACCCCACCCGGTGACCCAGGTACTGTACCTCGGCCATCCCAAAGTGGCATTTTTCTGGCTTCAGAGTCAGGCCAGCAGCCCGGATCTGATCCAGAACCATTCCCACATGAGCTAAGTGGTCCTCCCAGGACTCACTGTGGATCGCTATGTCGTCCAGGTAGGCGCAAGCAAAACTCTGGAAGCCATCCAGGAGCCTATCCACCAAGCGCTGGAATGTAGCTGGGGCATTCTTCATCCCAAACGGCATTACCCTAAACTGATATAAGCCGAATGGGGTGACGAATGCCGACTTGGGGATAGCCTCCGGGGCCAGGGGAATCTGCCAGTAACCTTTGCAGAGGTCAATAGTGGTCAGGTAATTTCCCCTGGCTATACGATCGAGTAGCTCGTCTACCCTGGGCATAGGGTAAGCGTCCGTCACGGTATTTTCATTGAGCCTCCGATAGTCTACGCAGAACCGGGTGGTCCCATCTTTCTTGGGCACCAAGACAACTGGGGAGGCCCAGGGACTATCAGAGGGCTCAATTACCCTGAGCTGGAGCATCTCATCGATCTCCTTCTTCATTCCTGTCCTAACTGCTTCGGGGATTCGGTACGGAGCCTGGCGCAAGGGAGCTTGTCCCGGAGTATCTACCTGGTGGGTGGTTAAAGTAGTGTACCCTGGCTTCGGGGAGAAGGTGAGGTGTTTGGACTGGAGGAGTTGGTTGAGCTGCTCCCTTTCAGTGGGGCTAAGTCGGTCCCCTATCTGAACCTGAGCCACTATACCTGTGGGGAGGCTCTTTTCTAATAGGTCTGGAATGGGTAAACTGTCGGGGTCTTCCTGAGGGGAACAACATATGGCCGTCACGTTCTCTGGTCGCTCAAAATATTCCTTGAGCATGTTTACATGGAATGTCTTTCTAAGATTGTTGTCGTGGCAGCTAGCTATCACATAAGTGGTGTCTCCCCTTTTCTCTACGATCTGGTAGGGACCCTGCCAGGACGCCTGCAATTTGTCTGTCTTCACCGGCTTAAGTACTAACACCTTTTGTCCTATGGTGAAGATTCTCTTTCGGGCCCCCCGATCGTACCATACTTTCTGTCTTCTCTGGGCCAACTGGAGATTAGCCCGCACGGATTTGGCTAATTGCTCCATTCGGTCCCTGAGTTCCAGCACGTATGGCACAATTGGGACACCGTCAGCCTCCATCTCTCCCTCCCAGTGCTCCCGGATCAGGTTTAGGGGTCCCCGTACCTTTCTTCCGTAGAGCAACTCGAAGGGAGAGAACCCTGTCGTTTCCTGGGGCACCTCCCGATAAGCAAATAGGAGGTGCGGCAGGAAGCGTTCCCAGTCTCGGTATTCCTGAGTGAACGTCTTGAGCATTTGCTTGAGGGTCCCATTGAACCTCTCACACAGCCCGTTCGTCTGGGGGTGGTATGGGGAGCTTAGGAGGGACTTAATTTTGCAAACCTGCCAGAGTTGTTGGGTCAATTCAGCCGTAAATTGGGTGCCTCGGTCGGATAGGATTTCTTTTGGAAATCCTACCCGGGAGAACACCTGTACTAGTGCATTCGCTACCGTATCCGCTTGTATGTTGGATAGGGCGACAGCCTCTGGGTACCTGGTAGCGTAGTCCACTACGGTAAGAATGTATCGCTTACCGGAGGGACTAGGGGTAGCCAGTGGTCCCACTAGGTCAATAGCAACCCGGCTGAAGGGTTCCTCTACAATGGGCATATTTACTAGCTGGGCTTTAGGGTGATCGCCTCGCCTTCCTACTCGTTGACACACATCGCAGGTGTTACAGTAAGTTCTAACGTCAGCGTGCACCCCTGGCCAAAAGAACGTGTGAGTAATGCGGTGTAGGGTACGGGTAACGGCTAGGTGGCCTGCTAAGGGGATGTCGTGGCCTATTTTGAGGATTTCTTGACGGTATTTGTGGGGCACTACCAGCTGTCGCCTACGCTGTCCCCTTTTCTCTGTCCAGCGGTATAGTTTCCCTTTTTCCCATAAGAATGTTTCGTTATCTGCCCCGCCCCCTCCGGTCTCTGCTCGTTCCCGGTACTTTTGTAAGGTCGGGTCAGTCTTAGACTCTGCCTCGAAAGCATCTGGGGTGTCCCAGGGTATGGGGCCTAACCTGTCAGGCAAGGTCGGGGTAGGTCTTACCTGTGTCTCCCGCACTGGTGAAAGCTCTCGCTCCGTCCGGGCTTGGGCCCGTGTAGTCACTGGGTCCTGCCTCGTTGTTGCATACTGGAGCATAGGCAGAAGTCATGGGGCCCAAATCGTTGCCCAGTAGTACTTCGGCAGGTAAATTATCCATTAGGCCCACGTTCACAGCCCCCTTTCCCGCTCCCCAATCAAGATGCACTTTAGCTGTTGGAATTTTGTACACATCCCCCCCCGCCACTCTAACGGCCACAGTCTGTCCGGATCGCTTGTGCTCTGGCACCAAATGACTCTGTACCAGCGTGATAGTAGCCCCTGTGTCTCGCAATCCCTCGGTAGATCGCCCCTCGAGCCATACCCTCTGCCGATGGTGCTGGCGGTTATCTGAGGCAGCATATACAGGGTCTGCCTCGTGAAGCGGCCCCACATATCCCTCCATAGGGGCCTCTTGGTTAACACAGAGGGCCCGGGCCGGACGATAGGACCCAGAGGGGTCATTGTAATTCCTGGGTGTCTGGTGCGTATTAAGGGGGCAGCTAGCCATGAAATGCCCTGGTTGCTTGCATCGGTGGCAAGTCGGTCTGGGACGCTCAGAGCTGTTATTGGGTGGTCCTGAGTGTCGGACGGGCCCTGTGGGCACCGGGGCTCGGAATTCAGCACGAGGGGGTGCACGGTAAACCTCTCTGGGTTCGACCCGTGCTGGAGCTCGGTAGTTCATGGGTTCGTGAAGACGGGAGTCATAATGTTCATCGGCCAATTTGGCTGCTTCTTCTAAGGTAGAAGGCCGCCTGTCTCGCAGCCATTCCTTCCCTTGCTGTTCCATGCCATTATAAAAATGTTCTAAGAGAAACAATTGTAAAATTTCCTCCCCAGTCACCGCTTTACTTCCGCTCAGCCAGTGATTTGCCGCTCTCCGCATTCGGTGCGCCCATTCCATATGGGTATCGTTAGGCTTCTTTTCCGTGCCCCGAAACTGTCGGCGATACGTGTCCGGAGTTACAGCGTACCGTCGCAACAGTGTCTCCTTAACTAGCTCATACTGTGTCACTTCCTCAGCACCCAGAGTACGAAAGGCTTCCAGGGCTCGCCCGGATAGTTTCCCAGACAATATCGTGGGCCACTCTCTGTTGGGAATCTGGTGCAGGGCACATTGCCTTTCGAAGTCCGCCAAATATTCATCAATCCCTGTCTCGCTCTCTAGGAAGGGTCGAAATGCCGCATAGGGTATCTTGGGCCTCCCAGCATTTTCGACAGGGATGATTACCTGCGGGGCTTCAGCATTGCGGTGTGCGTTCGCTAGGTTGAGTTCGTGGGCTCGAGTCTCTCGTATATCCTCGTCCGCCTCCGCCATCAACTGCTGTACCAATTCCATGGAGGGGTTCGGCCCGTATAATGAGAGCCTTTCCCGAACAATCCTGGTTTTTTCGTCACTAATCGTGGTCGGTGTTTCCGCCATTGTGAAGCTCTGATCCAGTTCGGTCAATTCTGCGATCAGCTCTCTCCTCGGCCGGTTGCTGGCGTACCCCCCTCTGCTTTCAAGTAAATCCTTTAGGGTTGTACGCTTCAATTTTTCGTAAGCGCTCTCCATCCGTTCTGTACCTCTCCTAGGAAATCCAGGAAAATCCCGCCGCTGCCGCCAAATGTTACGGTTACCCTTAGTCTCGCTGAGAGATGGACCGCTTAGTAGCCTGGATCCCTATTGCTAAAGAGGGGAGAAGCTGCTTTCCATAGTATTCTATATGAGTCTCGCAAATATAGAATAATCTCCCTTAGCTGCAGTACAGCTAGGATACCCTTCTGCCCACAAAAACGAGTCAACGCTGCGATTGAGGGTCAAACAAGAACTCAGGACTGGGATGCCCAGCCTGCTTTTTATTAAGGTTACATGCACACAGGGCACTCCCAGGGGGGGGGAAAGCACAAAATCCCCCATCACACATTTAGATAGAGAGCACTGTCCTTTGACAGGCCACAATAGGATTACAGTACTTAAGATAACAAGTTTACAAGTTCATCTTATCAATTAGCAGTCTTGCTCCAGAGGTGATTAGACAATAGTTTCTAAAAGCTGAAAAAAAAGAGTTAACTCTTTATGAAATGATACTTGTTACGGTTTTCTTGGAGCCCTTCTTAGGCGCTGGCTTGCTGGTTCAGGCATTGCTGCTGGGAAATAAGCTTTTCACAACAAAATAACTAATGCTTCTGTAACAAGAATCATCAAACTCGTTCATGGCGTTTCGTGCATGCGCAATTCAATAGGAACCAAAAAAGCGGAACTTTATTATCCCCAATAGTTTCTGACATATTATATTTTTAACAGAACCTTATTACCATTATAATAGGTTATTGTTACCTTCACTACAAGCGTTGTTTTTGCACTTCTAAATTGTCATTTATATCGATTTAATAAAAATATATTGCGTTTTGAACATAAATATAAACTCCTTATAGTAAATGAATTAAAATATGTGTATGTTGCGACAAGTCCGATTGCTGTTTACGATCGGACTGAATTACAAATGCGCATGCGCAATGACAGATCTTGCGCATCATCAATCCCTACATGAACGAGCCGGATTGAAATAGAGATGGGGAAAAAGGAGAAGGGGGAGGAGTTTGGCGGCCATATTTCGAGTAGATTAACGGATGTATTTGGAAGGATTACTAGGACAAGGATAGCGTTAATAGAGAAGGGAGGTGGTGGAGGCAGATCTTCGTTTGCATTACAAACATATGGAATCCTGTTGTGTTGGGTGTTGACTGTCCATTTAACAATTTTCTCTGCACGTGAAGCATAGCTAGATATTCTCAGTGCACCAGCATTTGAATTACTGCAGATGCTCAGAGCGCCAGTGGGGCTTGTATCATGTCAGCACTTAACAAACTGAGTCATTGCCAGATGGTACAACAACTTTAGGCTCTCTGAACAAGTGCTGTGTATAAAATGCTGGTGCACGGTGCATACTTAAATACAGCGTGTTTGCTAATTCATGTGTATTACAAAAATTACTCTATTCAAAACTGAAATGCATCCATGGTGATTCCAGCTGGAATGCCCCTTTTAGCTAAATGCTGCCTTTTTTAAATTCTTTGAGGGACTTCACATAACTAATGAGACTTTTTATATAATTTATCCAGAGCAGAGAGATTTAGATAATTAGGCACATAGGGGCCAATTTATCACGGCCCGAACAGGGCCGTATTCACCTGTTTCCAGGCAATCCTTCAGGCTCGCCGGAAATTGTTAAGAAGCAGGGGTCTTACCTTGGGGGAAGGCGGAAAGCAATCTGTCCAATCACATACTATGGGGTTGATTGACACCGCACTGGGCGGCATTGCACAAGCATTTCTAGTGAAATGCTTGTGCAATGATAAATGCAGACAGCGTATGATGTTAGCATTTAGCGATGTGCGGCGGACATGATCGTTACAGCGGATTATGTCCACTGCACTTTGATAACTCGAGAGAAGAAACAGCCACACTCCTTATACAGCTTCAGAGCATCTCTATGACGCATGTGCTAGGTGTCAGGTATCTAAGAGGACTTGTTCATGCTGTGCTGATGATGCACCTAATGGCTGAACTTATACAGCTTCAGAGCATCTCTATGACGGATGTGCTAGGTGTCAGGTATCTAAGAGGACTTGTTCATGCTGTGCTGATGATGCACCTAATGGCTGAACTTATACAGCTTCAGAGCATCTCTATGACGGATGTGCTAGGTGTCAGGTATCTAAGAGGACTTGTTCATGCTTTGCTGATGATGCACCTAATGGCTGAACTTATACAGCTTCAGAGCATCTCTATGACGGATGTGCTAGGTGTCAGGTATCTAAGAGGACTTGTTCATGCTGTGCTGATGATGCACCTAATGGCTGAACGTATACAGCTTCAGAGCATCTCTATGACGCATGTGCTAGGTGTCAGGTATCTAAGAGGACTTCATGCTTTACTGATGATGCACCTAATGGCTGAACGTATACAGCTTCAGAGCATCTCTATGACGGATGTGCTAGGTGTCAGGTATCTAAGAGGACTTGTTCATGCTGTGCTGATGATGCACCTAATGGCTGAACGTATACAGCTTCAGAGCATATCTATGACGCATGTGCTAGGTGTCAGGTATCTAAGAGGACTTGTTCATGCTTTACTGATGATGCACCTAATGACTGAATGTATACAGCTTCAGAGCATCTCTATGACGCATGTGCTAGGTGTCAGGTATCTAAGAGGACTTCATGCTTTGCTGATGATGCACCTTATGGCTGAACGTATACAGCTTCAGAGCATCTCTATGATGCATGTGCTAGGTGTCAGGTATCTAAGAGGACTTCATGCTTTGCTGATGATGCACCTTATGGCTGAACGTATACAGCTTCAGAGCATCTCTATGATGCATGTGCTAGGTGCCAGGTATCTAAGAGGACTTGTTCATGCTTTGCTAATGATGCACCTAATGGCTGAACGTATACAGCTTCAGAGCATCTCTATGACAGATGTGCTAGGTGTCAGGTATCTAAGAGGACTTCATGCTTTGCTGATGATGCACCTTATGGCTGAACGTATACAGCTTCAGAGCATCTCTATGACGGATGTGCTAGGTGTCAGGTATCTAAGAGGACTTGTTCATGCTTTGCTGATAATGCACCTAATGGCTGAACTTATGCAGCTTCAGAGCATCTCTATGACGCATGTGCTAGGAGTCAGGTATCTAAGAGGACCTGTTCATGCTTTGCTGATGATGCACCTAATGGCTGAACATATACAGCTTCAGAGCATCTCTATGACGCATGTGCTAGGTGTCAGGTATCTAAGAGGACTTGTTCATGCTTTGCTGATGATGCACCTAATGGCTGAACTTATGCAGCTTCAGAGCATCTCTATGACGCATGTGCTAGGTGTCAGGTTTCTAAGAGGACTTGTTCATGCTTTGCTGATGATGCACCTAATGACTGAATGTATACAGCTTCAGAGCATCTCTATGACACATGTGCTAGGTGGCAGGTATCTAAGAGGACTTCATGCTTTGCTGATGATGCACCTTATGGCTGAACTTATGCAGCTTCAGAGCATCTCTATGACGCATGTGCTAGGTGTCAGGTTTCTAAGAGGACTTGTTCATGCTTTGCTGATGATGCACCTAATGGCTGAACTTATACAGCTTCAGAGCATCTCTATGATGCATGTGCTAGGTGTCAGGTATCTAAGAGGACTTGTTCATGCTTTGCTGATGATGCATCTTATGGCTGAACTTATGCAGCTTTAGAGCATCTCTATGACGCATGTGCTAGGTGTCAGGTTTCTAAGAGGACTTTTCATGCTTTGCTGATGATGCACCTAATGACTGAATGTATACAGCTTCAGAGCATCTCTATGACGCATGTGCTAGGTGTCAGGTATCTAAGAGGACTTGTTCATGCTTTGCTGATGATGCACCTAATGGCTGAACTTATGCAGCTTCAGAGCATCTCTATGACGCATGTGCTAGGTGTCAGGTTTCTAAGAGGACTTGTTCATGCTTTGCTGATGATGCACCTAATGGCTGAACTTATGCAGCTTCAGAGCATCTCTATGACACATGTGCTAGGTGTCAGGTATCTAAGAGGACTTGTTCATGCTTTGCTGATGATGCACCTAATGGCTGAATGTGTACAGCTTCAGAGCATCTCTATGACGGATGTGCTAGGTGTCAGGTATCTAAGAGGACCTGTTCATGCTTTGCTGATGATGCACCTAATGGCTGAACATATACAGCTTCAGAGCATCTCTATGACGCATGTGCTAGGTGTCAGGTATCTAAGAGGACTTGTTCATGCTTTACTGATGATGCACCTAATGACTGAACTTATGCAGCTTCAGAGCATCTCTATGACGCATGTGCTAGGTGTCAGGTATCTAAGAGGACTTCATGCTTTGCTGATGATGCACCTTATGGCTGAACGTACACAGCTTCAGAGCATCTCTATGACACATGTGCTAGGTGTCAGGTATCTAAGAGGACTTCATGCTTTGCTGATGATGCACCTAATGGCTGAATGTATACAGCTTCAGAGCATCTCTATGACACATTTGCTAGGTGTCAGGTATCTAAGAGGACTTGTTCATGCTTTGCTGATGATGCACCTAATGGCTGAACTTATGTCAGGAGCTTTTTTATTCTCTCTACATGAGGCTAAAGTTACACTGCAGCAAATTATTGGTTGGCACTTCCACTACCTGTGTAAATAAATTGTGATGTGTGACCACAGGTGAACACACTTGGGCCGATTTATTAACTGTCGGATGGACATGATCCACTGTAGTGATCCTGTCCGCCCAACATTGATAAATGCCGACAGCATACGCTATTGGCATTTATCATTGCACAAGCATTTCTAATGAAATGCTTGTGCAATGCCGCCCCTGCTCATTTGTGGCCAATCAGCCGCTAGCAGGGCGTGTCAATCATCCTGATCGTATCTGATGGGGATGATTGCAGTTCGCTACCTCAGATCTGGTGGATAAGTTAAACAGCAGCAGTCTTACGACTCTTGTCTTGTTCCCAGCGATCATTGCCGCATCCGCCGCTTGTTAAATCTACCCCCTGTATCTTCCTTTGCTGCACACTGATGGCTTTAGATGAACCTTAGAGCTGAGAGGGCGGCTGTTTCACCTGCGCTAAGGAGATTGCCTGGGATTGTAAACTAGACAATGATTTTGGGAAAATCAAACCGAAATATTACATCACAGTCTTTAAAGGGACTCTAAACCCACATTTTTTTTCTTTCATGATTCAGATAGAGCATGCATTTTTAAGCAACTTTCTAATTGAAAAGCAGGAATGTAAAGCTTAGGAGACTGCGAATTTTAGGTTCAGCACCCAGGATATCGCTTGCTTATTGATGGCTACATTTAGCCACCAATAAGCAAGCATAACCCAGGTTCTGAACCAACAATGGACAGACTCCTAAGCTTTACATCCTTCTTTTTAAACAAAGATAGCAAGAGAATAAGGAAAAATGTATAATAGAAGTAAATTAGAACATTGCTTAAAATTGCTGCTCTATCTGAATTATGAGCGAAACAATTTGGGTGTAGTATCCCTTTAATGATTGAATTAATTAAAGGGACACTAAATGACTCTTACTTTTCAGCAAAATCACTCCCTAAAGAGGCTAAAAAAGCTAATTCTGCCACCTGTAAATGCTGCAGATCACATAGCTGGTTTAGATTTTGCTCCATGAAATTGCAAGCAAGCAGGAGATATCATATTCCAACATCCTAGGAAATGTTATTTTCCAAGGCCTAGATTTAGAGTTCGGCGGTAGCCGTGAAAACCAGCGTTAGAGGCTCCTAACGCTGGTTTTGGGCGCCCGCTGGTATTTGGAGTCAGTGATTAAAGGGTCTAACGCTCACTTTTCAGCCGCGACTTTTCCATACCGCAGATCCCCCTACGCCATTTGCGTAGCCTATCTTTTCAATGGGATCTTTCTAACGCTGGTATTTAGAGTCGTTTCTGCAGTGAGCGTTAGAGCTCTAACGACAAGATTCCAGCCGCCTGAAAATAGCAGGAGTTAAGAGCTTTCTGGCTAACGCCGGTTTATAAAGCTCTTAACTACTGTACCCTAAAGTACACTAACACCCATAAACTACCTATGTACCCCTAAACCGAGGTCCCCCCACATCGCCGCCACTCGATTAAAATTTTTAACCCCTAATCTGCCGACCGCCACCTACGTTATACTTATGTACCCCTAATCTGCTGCCCCTAACACCGCCGACCCCTGTATTATATCTATTAACCCCTAACTTGCCCCCCACAACGTCGCCGCAAGCTACTTAAAATAATTAACCCCTAATCTTCCGACCGCAAATCGCCGCCACCTACGTTATCCCTATGTACCCCTAATCTGCTACCCCTAACATCGCCGACCCCTATGTTATATTTATTAACCCCTAATCTGCCCCCCACAACGTCGCCGACACCTACCTACAATTATTAACCCCTAATCTGCCGAGCGGACCTGAGCGCTACTATAATAAAGTTATTAACCCCTAATCCGCCTCACTAACCCTATCATAAATAGTATTAACCCCTAATCTGCCCTCCCTAACATCGCCGACACCTACCTTCAATTATTAACCCCTAATCTGCCGACCGGAGCTCACCGCTATTCTAATAAATGTATTAACCCCTAAAGCTAAGTCTAACCCTAACACTAACACCCCCCTAAGTTAAATATAATTTTTATCTAACGAAATAAATTAACTCTTATTAAATAAATAATTCCTATTTAAAGCTAAATACTTACCTGTAAAATAAATCCTAATATAGCTACAATATAAATTATAATTATATTATAGCTATTTTAGGATTAATATTTATTTTACAGGCAACTTTGTAATTATTTTAACCAGGTACAATAGCTATTAAATAGTTAAGAACTATTTAATAGTTACCTAGTTAAAATAATTACAAATTTACCTGTAAAATAAATCCTAACCTAAGATATAATTAAACCTAACACTACCCTATCAATAAAATAATTAAATAAACTACCTACAATTACCTACAATTAACCTAACACTACACTATCAATAAATTAATTAAACACAATTGCTACAAATAAATAACATTAAATAAACTATCTAAAGTACAAAAAATAAAAAAGAACTAAGTTACAGAAAATAATAAAATATTTACAAACATAAGAAAAATATTACAACAATTTTAAACTAATTACACCTACTCTAAGCCCCCTAATAAAATAACAAAGCCCCCCAAAATAAAAAATTCCCTACCCTATTCTAAAATACAAATATTACAAGCTCTTTTACCTTACCAGCCCTGAACAGGGCCCTTTGCGGGGCATGCCCCAAGAATTTCAGCTCTTTTGCCTGTAAAAAAAAACATACTATACCCCCCCCCCAACATTACAACCCACCACCCACATACCCCTAATCTAACCCAAACCCCCCTTAAATAAACCTAACACTACCCCCCTGATGATCTTCCTACCTTGTCTTCACCATGCCAGGTTCACCGATCCGTCCTGGCTCCAAGATCTTCAGCCAACCCAAGCGGGGGCTAGACATCCACTGAAGAAGTCCAGAAGAGGGTCCAAAGTCTTCCTCCTATCCGGCAAGAAGAGGACATCCGGACCGGCAAACATCTTCTCCAAGCGGCATCTTCTATCTTCTTCCATCCGATGACGACCGGCTCCATCTTGAAGACCTCCAGCGCGGATCCATCCTCTTCTTCCGACGACTAGACGACGAATGACGGTTCCTTTAAGGGACGTCATCCAAGATGGCGTCCCTCGAATTCCGATTGGCTGATAGGATTCTATCAGCCAATCGGAATTAAGGTAGGAATTTTCTGATTGGCTGATGGAATCAGCCAATCAGAATATAGTTCAATCCGATTGGCTGATCCAATCAGCCAATCAGATTGAGCTCGCATTCTATTGGCTGTTCCGATCAGCCAATAGAATGCGAGCTCAATCTGATTGGCTGATTGGATCAGCCAATCGGATTGAACTATATTCTGATTGGCTGATTCCATCAGCCAATCAGAAAATTCCTACCTTAATTCCGATTGGCTGATAGAATCCTATCAGCCAATCGGAATTCGAGGGACGCCATCTTGGATGACGTCCCTTAAAGGAACCGTCATTCGTCGTCTAGTCGTCGGAAGAAGAGGATGGATCCGCGCTGGAGGTCTTCAAGATGGAGCCGGTCGTCATCGGATGGAAGAAGATAGAAGATGCCGCTTGGAGAAGATGTTTGCCGGTCCGGATGTCCTCTTCTTGCCGGATAGGAGGAAGACTTTGGACCCTCTTCTGGACTTCTTCAGTGGATGTCTAGCCCCCGCTTGGGTTGGATGAAGATCTTGGAGCCAGGACGGATCGGTGAACCTGGCATGGTGAAGACAAGGTAGGAAGATCATCAGGGGGGTAGTGTTAGGTTTATTTAAGGGGGGTTTGGGTTAGATTAGGGGTATGTGGGTGGTGGGTTGTAATGTTGGGGGGGGGGTATAGTATGTTTTTTTTTACAGGCAAAAGAGCTGAAATTCTTGGGGCATGCCCCGCAAAGGGCCCTGTTCAGGGCTGGTAAGGTAAAAGAGCTTGTAATATTTGTATTTTAGAATAGGGTAGGGAATTTTTTATTTTGGGGGGCTTTGTTATTTTATTAGGGGGCTTAGAGTAGGTGTAATTAGTTTAAAATTGTTGTAATATTTTTCTTATGTTTGTAAATATTTTATTATTTTCTGTAACTTAGTTCTTTTTTATTTTTTGTACTTTAGATAGTTTATTTAATGTTATTTATTTGTAGCAATTGTGTTTAATTAATTTATTGATAGTGTAGTGTTAGGTTAATTGTAGGTAATTGTAGGTAGTTTATTTAATTATTTTATTGATAGGGTAGTGTTAGGTTTAATTATATCTTAGGTTAGGATTTATTTTACAGGTAAATTTGTAATTATTTTAACTAGGTAACTATTAAATAGTTCTTAACTATTTAATAGCTATTGTACCTGGTTAAAATAATTACAAAGTTGCCTGTAAAATAAATATTAATCCTAAAATAGCTATAATATAATTATAATTTATATTGTAGCTATATTAGGATTTATTTTACAGGTAAGTATTTAGCTTTAAATAGGAATTATTTATTTAATAAGAGTTAATTTATTTCGTTAGATAAAAATTATATTTAACTTAGGGGGGTGTTAGTGTTAGGGTTAGACTTAGCTTTAGGGGTTAATACATTTATTAGAATAGCGGTGAGCTCCGGTCGGCAGATTAGGGGTTAATAATTGAAGGTAGGTGTCGGCGATGTTAGGGAGGGCAGATTAGGGGTTAATACTATTTATGATAGGGTTAGTGAGGCGGATTAGGGGTTAATAACTTTATTATAGTAGCGCTCAGGTCCGCTCGGCAGATTAGGGGTTAATAAGTGTAGGTAGGTGTCGGCGACGTTGTGGGGGGCAGATTAGGGGTTAATAAATATAACATAGGGGTCGGCGATGTTAGGGCAGCAGATTAGGGGTACATAGGGATAACGTAGGTGGCGGCGGTTTACGGAGCGGCAGATTAGGGGTTAAAAGTGTAATGCAGGGGTCAGCGATAGCGGGGGCGGCAGATTAGGGGTTAATAAGTGTAAGGTTAGGGGTGTTTAGACTCGGGGTACATGTTAGGGTGTTAGGTGCAGACTTAGGAGGTGTTTCCCCATAGGAAACAATGGGGCTGCGTTAGGAGCTGAACGCTGCTTTTTTGCAGGTGTTAGGTTTTTTTTCAGCTCAAACAGCCCCATTGTTTCCTATGGGAGAATCGTGCACGAGCACGTTTTTGATGCCGGCCGCGTCCGTAAGCAACTCTGGTATCGAGAGTTGCATTTGCGGTAAAAATGCTCTACGCTCCTTTTTTGGAGCCTAACGCAGCATTTGTTTGAACTCTCGATACCAGAGTTAAATTTATGGTGCGGCCAGAAAAAAACCCGCGGAGCGTTAACAGCCCTTTTACCGCCGAACTCTAAATCTAGGCCCAAGAAATTAAAAGTAACCCTAATTCTGCTGAAACTGTCCTTCCTCCCCCCTCCTTTATAAAGCAACATGTTATTTATTATTCAGTCTTTAACATGTGTTTAGAATGCGCTAGCTGTGTTTTGCTTTGATATTACTCCGGGGCAGCGTTCCATAAGGAAGTTTTTTAGTTTATGGGAAGCAGTTGATATCCAGCTTTTGACACAGATGAGATGCGAGTTTGCCAAAAGCTGTACAGCATCTTGGATATGTAATTCTAGATATGAGCCATGCAATTGTCCTTTGTTTTCTTTTTTTTTTTTTTTGTTTTGGCTCAAATATTCCCTATGAAGAATTAAAGCTATACACGTCTATAAAATGCTTTATTTAAGTTCTGAAGACTAAAAGGGCTACTAACCAAATACCTCTCAGAAGTGAACTCCAGAATGTCAAAAATAAATATTCATGGCTCATTTTATTATTTTCATTTGTTTGTAGAGAGCAAATAGATTTTGCAATGTTTTAAACATAGGTATAATAGGGAAAGGTAACATTTTTAAGAGGCAAATGGGTAGAGGACCCTGCCAAGGACTGATGACTTTTGCTAATCACCTGACATGAAGGTTATCTACAGGGCAGCTGGGCTCATAGGCTTACATGATATGGGGGTTTAAGGGGATGACAAAAGAAGGAACAGAACTGAAATAAGAAAAGGTTAGCATACATTGTACATTATGATAAGGTTAGCGTACATTGTACATTATGACAAGGTTAGCGTACATTGTACATTATGATAAGGTTAGCGTACATTGTACATTATGACAAGGTTAGCGTACATTGTACATTATGACAAGGTTAGCGTACATTGTAAATTATGACAAGGTTAGCGTACATTGTACATTATGACAAGGTTAGCGTACATTGTACATTATGATAAGGTTAGCGTACATTGTACATTATGACAAGGTTAGCGTACATTGTACATTATGACAAGGTTAGCTTACATTGTACATTATGACAAGGTTAGCTTACATTGTACATTATGACAAGGTTAGCGTACATTGTACATTATGACAAGGTTAGCGTACATTGTACATTATGATAAGGTTAGCGTACATTGTACATTATGACAAGGTTAGCGTACATTGTACATTATGACAAGGTTAGCGTACATTGTATATTATAACAAGGTTAGCGTACATTGTACATTATGACAAGGTTAGCATACATTGTACATTATGACAAGGTTAGCATACATTGTACATTATGACAAGGTTAGCTTACATTGTACATTATGACAAGGTTAGCTTACATTGTACATTATGACAAGGTTAGCGTACATTGTATATTATGACAAGGTTAGCGTACATTGTACATTATGACAAGGTTAGCATACATTGTACATTATGACAAGTTTAGCGTACATTGTACATTATGACAAGGTTAGCATACATTGTACATTATGATAAGGTTAGCATACATTGTACATTATGACAAGGTTAGCTTACATTGTACATTATGACAAGGTTAGCATACATTGTACATTATGACAAGTTTAGCGTACATTGTACATTATGACAAGGTTAGCGTACATTGTACATTATGACAAGGTTAGCATACATTGTACATTATGACAAGGTTAGCATACATTGTACATTATGACAAGGTTAGCGTACATTGTAAATTATGACAAGGTTAGCGTACATTGTACATTATGACAAGGTTAGTATACATTGTACATTATGATAAGGTTAGCATACATTGTACATTATGACAAGGTTAGCGTACATTGTAAATTATGACAAGGTTAGCGTACATTGTACATTATGACAAGGTTAGCGTACGTTGTACATTATGACAAGGTTAGCGTACATTGTACATTATGACAAGGTTAGCTTACATTGTACATTATGACAAGGTTAGCGTACATTGTACATTATGACAAGGTTAGCTTACATTGTACATTATGACAAGGTTAGCATACATTGTACATTATGACAAGGTTAGCGTACATTGTACATTATGACAAGGTTAGCTTACATTGTACATTATGACAAGGTTAGCGTACATTGTACATTATGACAAGTTTAGCGTACATTGCACATTATGAAAAAGTTAGCATACATTGTACATTATGACAAGGTTAGCGTACATTGTACATTATGACAAGGTTAGCTTACATTGTACATTATGACAAGGTTAGCTTACATTGTACATTATGACAAGGTTAGCATACATTGTACATTATGACAAGGTTAGCGTACATTGTACATTATGACAAGGTTAGCTTACATTGTACATTATGACAAGGTTAGCGTACATTGTACATTATGACAAGGTTAGCGTACATTGCACATTATGAAAAAGTTAGCATACATTGTACATTATGACAAGGTTAGCGTACATTGTACATTATGACAAGGTTAGCGTACATTGTACATTATGACAAGGTTAGCTTACATTGTACATTATGACAAGGTTAGCTTACATTGTACATTATGACAAGGTTAGCGTACATTGTACATTATGACAAGGTTAGCGTACATTGTACATTATGACAAGGTTAGCTTACATTGTACATTATGACAAGGTTAGCGTACATTGTACATTATGACAAAGTTAGCGTACATTGTACATTATGACAAGGTTAGCGTACATTGTACATTATGACAAGGTTAGCGTACATTATACATTATGACAAAGTTAGCATACATTGTACATTATGACAAGGTTAGCTTACATTGTACATTATGACAAGGTTAGCGTACATTGTACATTATGACAAAGTTAGCGTACATTGTACATTATGACAAGGTTAGCGTACATTGTACATTATGACAAGGTTAGCATACATTGTACATTATGACAAGGTTAGCGTACATTGTACATTATGACAAGGTTAGCGTACATTATGAGCAGAATGAAGGGGACAGGAGGGAGAGTATCTGGGGACAAGAGATATAGTGGGGAACAGAGTTATTGAGGGCCCTAAATCTTAGGGTCAGGATTTTGTGTTTTATTCTGGAGGCAAGAGGATGCCAGTGAAGGGACTGGCAGAGAGGTGCAACAGAAGAGGAGCAACGTGTAAGGAAGATCAGTCTGGAAGACGCATGCATTATGGATGGTAAAGGAGATATATGGCAGCTAGGGAGACCAGAGAGGATGGAGTTGCAATAGTCAAGGTGGGAAATGATGAGAGAGTGGATTTAAATCTTAATTATATCTTGCGTGAGGAAGTGGCAAATTTTGGAGATGTTTAAGGTGAAAACAGCAGGTATTGGACAAAGATTGTGAGGAGTTAATGAAAGATCTGAGTCAAGTGTGACTCCAAAGAATCAGTTATGAGGGTTTGGAGTAATGATGTTGTCATCGGCAGTTAAAGAAAGATGGGGGTCTAGATTTTAAAAGAAGGGGAAAATAAGAAGTTTAGTTTTATAGAGATTAAGGTAGTGTAAGCTCATCCAGGATAAAATAATAGAACGACAGTGACACAAATTAGCAAGGTAGGGGATAGGTCAGAGGTAGATTTGGATGTCATCAGCATACAGAGAGGCAGTAAGAAGAGAAAAAGAGAGAGTAAAAAATAGAGACAAATAAGAGAGACAGAAAGAGAGATAAGACCAAGCAGGGAATGAGAAAGATAGGAGGGAAGAAAGAGAGAGAGAAAGGGTCTGATTTAACAATGGATGGACAAGATCTGCTGTAGCATACGCTGTCAGCATTTATCATTAAACATTTCTAGTGAAATGCTTGCACAATGCTGCCCCCTGCAGATAGCAGGGGGTGTCAATCATTCTGATCGTATCCGATCGGACTGATTGCTGTCCACTGCCTCAGAGGTGGCGGACGAGTTAAGGTGCAGCAGTCTTAAGAACGTTGCTTCTTAACTCCTGTTTACGGCGAGCCTTAAGGCGCCGGAAAAAGATGCATAGTGATGCACACAGTGCTTGATAAATCAGCCCCAAAGAGTGAGAAATGAGAGAGAAGGAAGAGAGAGAGAGAAAGGAGAGAGAATAAAGAGGTGGGGGTAGAGTTATTAACAGTCAAGCAGACATGATTTGCTGTAGTGAATCATGTCCCCGTGACCTCACTAGATGCAGACATCATGCATTGCACAAGCATTTCTGCTCACTGGCAGCTAATCTACCGCTAGCAGGTGCTGTCAATCATCATCATAGGATCGGGATGATTTCAGTCCACCACCTAAAGGATGGCGGACAAGTTAAGGAGCAAGGGTTTTACGAACCCTACTTATTAGGGTTTGTAAAAGTGAGAGAGAAGAGAGAGAGAGAAGAGAGAACGAAAGAGAGAGAGAGAGAAAAGAGAAGATAATTTTATATAGAATTAGCTGCTTATTTCCTTTAAAATATTACCCAGATGCAGTGTAAACAAATATCTCTAACAATGGTGTTGATTCCAATCTTTTTTGTTAACAAAGTGAAACAGCATTGTTAACTCTATGACATTATATTTGATTTCCATTTTTCCACAAGAGCACTTGAACCTGCCAATAATGGATCACTGAAATACGAAATGGGCATGATGATAATACTGGGCATTTTCCCCCATCTTTAAATATGTTAACAGTTTGGTTTTTAAATCCATTATTCATTGGAGACATGAGGTTCTAAAAATAGTTTTTTTTTTATTATTTGACTTCTGTTTAACCCTTTGAGTGCTAAGCACTTTCCCAACTGGGTGATAAGCTGTTTTAAGGTTTTCTTTTCTTTTTTCTTTTTTTAAATATTTTTTTTTATCCTTTTTTTTCAGATCCCCAAGACTTACACTGTTAGAAAGGTTAGGCGATTGCCTTTCTCCGGTGGGTCTTAGGGTTCTGTAGCTGCTTAGAAGCTGCTTCTAAGCACCATTCCCCCTGCTCCTATACTTAACATTGACGCGCTTGACGTCACCGCACATAACATGAATCCCCGGCGATGCCTGTCACTATGCAGGCCCAATCGCCGGGGTAGGAGCGGGTGGGAGCCCCCAGATCTCCCTCAAGATGGGAGAGTGCTAAGGACAGCTCTGAGCCGTTGTTAGCACGAGAGTGGGAAGAAGGATGAATTAGAACAAATCAAAAAAGAAATTATTAATATTTCAGATTTGGAACTGACAAATGATGATATCAGGTTGTTGGGGAAAGGTCTTAATTTTGCACCTAAATCAAAGCCCAATAAATTTGAAGTTTATATGGACATTCAAAAATATATTCGTAAAATGACCCTGAAAAGGTATTATTTGAAAGATAATAAGGGATATGATAAACCAAATAATAATTATATTGAAGGTAAAGATATGGTTATCCTACGTACCCTTAATTGGAGATGGAAAGTAAATTTGTCTCTCCTAATTTAAATGATATTTTGGATTCACCTAGGGCTACTGATAACCCTATGGAATTCTCTATTTATGAGGAAGATTCACAGGTTAGACACACATATTTTAAAGGTCAATCCTGTTTCTATCAGGTAAACATGCAAGGGGAACAGTTGTCCCTATTTAATAAATTAGTATGCCATGATTTAGATAAAGAACTGTCCAAATGCATTTTAAATAAATATAATGACAACCTTACTAGAAGTGAGAGGGAAGCTCTTAATAAACTTAAAAATAATGAAAGGGTGGTAATAAGAGCGGCAGATAAAGGTGGAGGTTTGGTCATCCAGAATAGAGAAGATTATCTCAGTGAAGCCCACAATATTTTACAAGATTCCCAAACCTATAAATGCTTGACATACAATCCTACCAATAAGTTTACTAAAGAGTTAAAGAGATGAATTTAATTTTATTAAAAGATTGGATCCTAAGGTGCCCACCTTTTATCATCTCCCCAAGATTCATAAAAGCTTATCTAGGCCCCCAGGACGACCAATTATTTTGGGCATTGGGTCCCTGTGTTACAATCTTTCCAAATATCTGGATTATTTTTTACAGCCTCTTGTAATGAAAACCAAGGCTTTTCCTAAAGATACTGCTGAGGCCATTGGACGTTTCGAGGGTCTAGATTGGGGTGATGATTTAAGGTAGGCTACCTTTGATGTATCATCTTTATATACAGTCATCCCCCATGAGCAAGGTTTGAAAGCGATTGAAAAGGATTTTTATGGGTATGATATCCCGGACATTCATCTCAATTTTATTTTGGAATCTATTATGTTTATATTATCCCATAACTATTTTGAATTTGGGGAGAAGTATTACTTGCAGTTGAATTGGATGACAATGGGGACCACCTTTGCCCCTTCATATGCAAATTTGTTTATGGATTGTTTTGAGAGGGGTTTTATTTGGAACAACAATCCCTTTGAGAAGAACCTTTTGAAATATTTTAGATATATTGATGATCTCATTATACTCTGGAAGGGAACGGATGATTCCCTCTCAGAGTGTACTGATTATATCAATAAGAATGATTTTAATTTTGAAATTTTGTGGCAATACTTCAAGTAAAAATATTGAATTCTTAGACATTCAGTTTTTAGTGGATTCAAGTAGTAATAAAGTTACTATAAGGAAGCAATTTTTTAGATCATAAATTCAAAAGGAAAGGTTATAGCAGTGAGCTATTAGATAAAGCCAAGGGTAGAGCATTAGAATGCAATAGGGGGAACCTTTTAAATAATAAGCATTGCAAACAAATTTCTGAATTTGTTAATAGTAGTAAAAACAACAAAAATAATACAGGTAAAACCCGTTTCATTACTAAATACAATGAGGGGGCTCCCATTATCTCTAAGGTTCTCAACAAACATTGGGGGATTTTAAAATCGGACCCTATTTTGGGCAAAGAAGTAGGTGAAAAACCTATAATTACCTTTAAGAAAAATAAAAACCTTAAGAACCTTCTAGCTCCTAGTAAGCTATGTACCTTTGAATATAGTAAAACCCTAACCAATGGGGCATTATGTAACTGGCTATCGGTTCCAATAGGTACTTTTAAATGTAATAAACATTAATGTCCTATGTGCCCCTTTGTTAGAAAGGGGGATACCTTTTTTAATTATAATGGTTCAGAACAGTTTAGTATGAAACACAGATGCAATTGTCAGACTACTTACACTGTTTATCTATTGTCTTGCAAGTGTAACCTCATCTATATTGGTCGCACAAAGAGAAGGACAAGTAAAAGATTTAGTGAACACTTGTATAATATTAGGATAAAATTTGATAAACATAGTGTGCCAGTTAATTTCCAAACAGTTCATGGTGGTGACCTACATGGTCTTCAGATCCAAATTATAGATTGGATACCCCCAGGAGTTTCAAATAGATTGTTGCAACTTAGGAAAAAGGAAACAGAATGGATATATAGGCTTAAAAGCCTTTCCACCTTGGGTCTCAATATAGAGCTTGACGTTCAGGCCTTTTTATAAATTGAATTATTTTTATACTTATATATTACTTGTATTTTATCATGTGTAGATATAGAAATATGTGGATTTTTTAATGCATTTATGGTATCTATATGCACCTATAATCATATAATCATATTCTCTATATACATTTATATATTTAATTAATTATCTATTATTTTATTATACTAGGTATCTTTTTGTTTAGGCTCTTGATTTTCATTCTCAATTTGGATGTTCTGTGTATTTATATAGGATATGTTTTCAATTGATGTATTTAAACAACAGTTTTTTATGAATCTTTGTTTTATCAAATCTTCTTTTTGTAATGATGTTTGCTCAAATTCATTAGGATTCCGAATGTGAACAATTAATTGCTAATTAAATAAGGTCCTAAGCAACTGTAGGATGACTTACTCTTGAGAAAGCCGGTGTCTTCAACCGGCGAAATTTTGATCCTTTGGAGCATCTGTAGGAAAAGTGTTGTGCCCTGACGTCAGCGAAGTTACCTTTGCCTTTGCCGAAAAGCTGGGAGTTTTGAATTGAACTGAACTCTCTGAACTATATGATGGTCCCGTGCAAATTTTGAGATATCGACGCTGATTGCCGTGGGATTCACATCTCCTCCTGCATGACTAATTTTCAGCTGTGGGCTTGTTATTATTTATCTCTAGTAAGTGTTCATTTACTAGTGTGCTGTGATTGCTATTAATAAATACTACCTTGAATCGAGGATTGCGCTGTCTCCTTTTCTATCTCTACAGTTTGTCTATTATCCATCTGTGAAGGAGGAACCCATGGATTTGTGTACAGCTGCATCCGTTTGGTTGGATATATTCGTCTCCCTTACTTTGGAAAGTTTTCTACCTATTTCAAGGGACATGTTGTTTGGTATTTAGCGCTGTTTTCTTTTTTATGTAAAGACACGATTGCTGATAGAAATCCCATTTAAGAAGGACAAGAAGTTTCCGTAAATTAGAATCATGAAAATGCGAGTATGAAATAAAAATATAGATTGTAAGAGTAACGTAAGAGTAACATTCTAAACGCCATTTCTAGATGTAAGCGGTATGGTATCTGCTCTGCTCTGAACTTTTCCCAATACGGAAATAGCGTTATTATTTGGATTGTGAACGCTCAGAACTTAAAAAAAACTGGATCAGGAGCTGAAAAAACACAGAAAAATAAAAACGACTGGAACCAATCCCATTATTATATACGTGCATACAGTGCACGCTCCTAAGTCTACCTACATCTAAGTCTACCTCAGTATGTCCTTATATAAAGGATTCACATTTAAACTGAAGGATGCTACAAGAAAAAAGTACATTTTATAACAGAGGTACATTGGAAATATTGTTTTTTAGTTGTGAGACCGGAAAGTTTAGTTTTGACCTTCTTGTATCTATAAATAATACAAAGCACAACATGAACTGAATGTGCTTAATGATATGAAGTTTGTCAGATTAAACAAACATTCAAAAGTCAACATTGACCTTTTTATTTTATATTATATGATTTTCCCAGTATTTTTATGGCCCAAGCAATTCTTTTGTTCTCGAAGTTGTGAAAGTGGTAATAAACTTTTTTGAACATAACACAAAACATACTTTAATATTAATTTAGTTTTTGTGAAGAAAAAGACTTAATGAGGCTTTTTAAATGTTCCAAGCATATGCGACAAATAAACAAGTAATGTATCAAAGAATGGAAAAAAGTATATAAAGAAAAAACAGAATAAACTGGTTCTAACAGTAACTCTATGGCAGCACTAGGGTATCAGCTTTTTATTGTATAAGCTTTAAAATCAAATGTGCAGACAAGCAGGTAGATTTACACTCACTTAATTCAATTAGAAGGTCCAATCAGAATGTGCATACAGCCAAACTGTCCAATCAGAATGTGCATGCATCGAAACTGTCCAATCAGAATGTGCATGCAGCTAAACTGTTCAATCAGAATGTGCATGCAGCCAAACGGTCCAATCAGAATGTGCATGCAGCCAAACAGTCCAATCAGAATGTGCATGCAGCTAAACTGTTCAATCAGAATGTGCATGCAGTCAAATGGTCCAATCAGAATGTGTATGCAGCTAAACGGTCCAATCAGAATGTGCATGCAGCTAAACTGTCCAATCAGAATGTGCATGCACCCAAACTGTCCAATTAGAATGTGCATGCAGCCAAATGGTTCAATCAGAATGTGCATGCACCTAAACTGTTCAATCAGAATGTGCATGCAGCCAAATGGTCCAATCAGATGTGCATACAGCCAAACGGTCCAATCAGAATGTGCATGCAGCTAAACAGTCCAATCAGAATGTGCATGCAGCTAAACTGTTCAATCAGAATGTGCATGCAGTCAAATGGTCCAATCAGAATGTGCATGCAGCTAAACGGTCCAATCAGAATGTGCATGCAGCCAAACTGTCCAATCAGAATGTGCATGCAGCTAAACTGTTCAATCAGAATGTGCATGCAGTCAAATGGTCCAATCAGAATGTGTATGCGCTAAACGGTCCAATCAGAATGTGCATGCAGCTAAACTGTCCAATCAGAATGTGCATGCAGCCAAACTGTCCAATTAGAATATGCATGCAGCCAAATGGTCCAATCAGAATGTGCATGCACCTAAACTGTTCAATCAGAATGTGCATGCAGCCAAATGGTCCAATCAGATGTGCATACAGCCAAACGGTCCAATCAGAATGTGCATGCAGCTAAACAGTCCAATCAGAATGTGCATGCAGCTAAACTGTTCAATCAGAATGTGCATGCAGCCAAATGGTCCAATCAGAATGTGCATGCAGCTAAACGGTACAATCAGAATGTGCATGCAGCCAAACTGTCCAATCAGAATGTGCATGCAGCTAAACGGTCCAATCAGATGTGCATGCAGCCAAATGGTCCAATCAGAATGTGCATGCCTCTAAACGGTCCAATCAGAATGTGCATGCAGCTAAACTGTTCAATCAGAATGTGCATGCAGCCAAATGGTCCAATCAGAATGTGCATGCAGCTAAACTGTTCAATCAGAATGTGCATGCAGCCAAACTGTCCAATCAGAATGTGCATGCAGCCAAGCGGTCCAATCAGAATGTGCATGCAGTTAAACTGTTCAATCAGAATGTGCATGCAGACAAATGGTCCAATCAGAATGTGCAAACAACCAAGGAGTTCTATGGGAATGAGCAGAAAACCTAATTGTCCATTCAGCATAATCATACAATCACTAGGGCCAGATTACAAGTGGAGCATCAAATATCGCTTTTTTTTTTAAAGCGATATATGCGCTCCACTATGTAATACCAGCTCATGCTAATGTGCGCTGGAAGCATTGCGCTCACAAGACCGCGCTTCCATAAGCTCCAATGGGAGCCTCGTTCTCATGAGAACCTAGCACAGGGAAGTGGGTAAGTTGCACAGCGATGGGCAGCAAATATATATATTTATGTATAAAAGCATATACACATATTTACATATTTATAGGGAACACACAGTTCCCATAGAGAGCTATGTAAAGGCACTTTTCAGTGCTGTTTTTTTTCTAACACCCCACAGCCACCGACTTTAGCCCCCAAAAACTGCTAAGTGCATTTTTCTGTTCTTTTTTAAATAATGCTATATATATATTATTTTTTTTTAAAAAAAACAAGAAAACGAACACTTAATTTTGGGGGCATTTGGGGCACAGAGGTCTGACCTCTTGTTAATTTTCGGAGTGCTAATTGCTACCATTAGCTTGCGATAGCAATAACCAGCCACTTGTAAAGGTTGGTTATTTATCGTTCGTCCACAAACAGGCAAATTTGTTTGTTTGCAGACGCACAATAAGTTAGTGCTCCACTTGTTAAATAGCCCAAAGGGTCTTATCAGAATAAGCACACAATCAAGCTGTCCAATCTGATTGAGCATAGAAACAGTGTCCTATCAGAATGAGCATACAACCAAACAGGACAATTAGAATGAGCATACAACAAAACAGGACAATCAGAATGAGCATACAAACAAACAGGACAATCAGAATGAGCATAAAACCAAACAGGACAATCAGAATGAGCATACAAACTAAATTGTCTAATCAAAATGTGCATACAACCAAATTTTCCAATCAGAAAGAGAATAGAGCCAAAGTATCCTCTAATGAGCTGATAACAAAATGGGCAAGTCAGAATGTGCATACAATGAAGCTGTTCAATAAGTATGAGCATAAACCAAAGTGCCTAATTAGAATAAGAGATGGTTAAGGAACAATCTCCTCACAGTAACTGAAGCAGCCCTTATACTGAAGATATGTTGGACCTCAGTTTTAAATTCCTGTTTGTTTAGCTTACCAGGACATTTAAAAGTAGAAAACCAGGATATTTTAAGTAGAAAACATTTCTATGAAGTGTCAGTGACGTTGCATGAAACACGTTGGTTGTACACCTATTAATGTGACTATTATTTGATTGCCTGCAAAGTATTAAAGGTGGCTGGCACTGCTATAGTTCTAAGGGGAGTGGCATATCAGGGTAACTCATGCTTCACGTGACAGTTGCAGAGCCAGTAAGGTTGGCCAGTCCCTGCAGATGCCACTCTACTTTTCTCTAACTGCCTCAGAACCAACCTGCTCTAAAGGTGTCCTCGGTTATCAGTATCAGTCAGCCCACATCTCCTCTTTTCATCCCTTCAAAGAGTTATATTATAGCAGGCAACTTTGTGCAATAAAGTAAATAACATATATAGAAAGTAAAGAAAGTAAGGGTTAAGGCCTGGGAAAGTGAGTGCTGAGTATGGCTGTTATGTTACATTGTTGCATTAAGTGTTGGGAGGGGTTTACTTACCCTTTATATGTGATGTACAGGGAATCCACTTCCTCTGCTGTGGATTCCTTGGAAGATTTTTCCGCCCTCCCTTCGCCTTTTTTACTATTGTTATGTTTGTAATGGCGGCAATCGTTTATTTAGGTTCTCCATTTGAGGCTCAGTAGGTGTCCGAGGCAGGAAGAGAATTATCCAAACTACTTCTTTAAGTCCGAGGACGATCATTTGAACTCTTCAGGTTTTCAACATGCTGGGCGACTCATTGGTACTGGACCTACTGGTTTGGAGTTCTCCTGTTTAGTACCCTATCCAGGCGAGTGGCCAGGACCATTGCTGCAGGCTGTAAAGGAGGTTGAGTGATGGTCATTGCAGTCAGAGTAACATCCCCAGGTTCACAGCTTGGGGTACTCTGACTGGTGTACGGTGGGCCGAGACCTCCCTATGCCATAATTTTGCATCAAGCTGAGCTCCGCTTTTTGTCTGCAGCTCTGGGCCTGGTCCTCTTCTTTGCAGGGGTTATATTATTTATACTTAGGCCCCGATTGCTGCCACCCGTATTATTATTATGGATTATTTATTGCAGTTCCCATTGCTGGATAATAAATATGACCCACGGGTCTTTCAGCCACCTCTTGTGTTGTGCGTTTATTTCAAATTAAGTTGTTATGTAAGATGTTAAGCTAGGTTTAGTGTTGGTTATTTATGTAGAGGCAGCGACTCAGGATAATAGGGCATTTAAACAGTTAAAGGGACATTAAACACTAACGGCTAGATTTGGAGTTTTGTCGGTAACGACCCGAAAAACTAACGCCGGCTTTTTTCTGGCCGCACCATAAAAATAACTCTGGTATTGAGAGACCACATAAAGGCTGCGTTAGGCTCCAAAAATGGAGCGTAGAGCATTTTTAAAGCAGCTTCAACTCTCGATACCAGAGTTGCTTACGGTCGCGGCCAGCCTCAAAAACGTGCTCGTGCACGATTCCCCCATAGGAAACAATGGGGCTGTTTGAGCTGAAAAAAAAACCTAACACCTGCAAAAAAGCCGCGTTCAGCTCCTAACGCAGCCCCATTGTTTGCTATGGGGAAACACTTCCTACGTCTGCACCTAACACTCTAACATGAACCCCGAGTCTAAACACCCCTAACCTTACACTTATTAACCCCTAAACTGCTGCCCCCGCTATCGCTGACCCCTGCATATTATTATTAACCCCTAATCTGCCGCTCCGTAAACCGCCGCTACTTACATTATCCCTATGTACCCCTAATCTGCTGCCCCTAACACCGCCGACCCCTATATTATATTTATTAACCCCTAATCTGCCCCCCACAACGTCGCCTCCACCTGCCTACACTTATTAACCCCTAATCTGCCGACCGGACCTGAGCGCTACTATAATAAAGTTATTAACCCCTAATCCGCCTCATTAACCCTATCATAAATAGTATTAACCCCTAATCTGCCCTCCCTAACATCGCCGACACCTAACTTCAAACATTAACCCCTAATCTGCCGACTGGAGCTCACCGCTATTCTAATAAATGTATTAACCCCTAAAGCTAAGTCTTACCCTAACACTAACACCCCCCTAAGTTAAATATAATTTAAATCTAACGAAATTAATTAACTCTTATTAAATAAATTATTCCTATTTAAAGCTAAATACTTACCTGTAAAATAAATCCTAATATAGCTACAATATAAATTATAATTATATTGTAGCTATTTTAGGATTTATATTTATTTTACAGGTAACTTTGTATTTATTTTAACCAGGTACAATAGCTATTAAATAGTTAAGAACTATTTAATAGCTAAAATAGTTAAAATAATTACAAATTTACCTGTAAAAGAAATCCTAACCTAAGTTACAAATAAACCTAACACTAGACTATCAATAAATTAATTAAATAAACTACCTACAATTACCTACAATTAACTTAACACTACACTATCAATAAATTAATTAAATACAATTGCTACAAATAAATACAATTAAATAAACTAGCTAAAGTACAAAAAATAAAAAAGAACTAAGTTACAAAAAATAAAAAAATATTTACAAACATAAGAAAAATATTACAACAATTTTAAACTAATTACACCTACTCTAAGCCCCCTAATAAAATAACAAAGCCCCCCAAAATAAAAAAATGCCCTACCCTATTCTAAATTACTAAAGTTCAAAGCTCTTTTACCTTACCAGCCCTGAACAGGGCCCTTTGCGGGGCATGCCCCAAGAAATACAGCTCTTTTGCCTTTTAAAAAAAAAAAATACAATACCCAAGCCCCCCAACATTACAACCCACCACCCACATACCCCTAATCTAACACAAACCCCCCTTAAATAAACCTAACACTAAGCCCCTGAAGATCATCCTACCTTGTCTTCACCTCACAGGGTATCACACCGATCCGTCCAGAAGAGCTCCTCCGATGTCCTGATCCAAGCCCAAGCGGGGGGGCTGAAGAGGTTCATGATCCGGCTGAAGTCTTCATCCAAGCGGGGCAGAAGAGGTCTTCCATCCGATTGAAGTCTTCGTCCAAGCGGCATCCATCCGGAGCGAAGCGGCAGCATCCTGAAGACCTCCACCGCGGAACATCCATCCTGGCCGACGACTGAACGACGAATGATGGTTCCTTTAAATGACGTCATCCAAGATGGCGTCCCTCGAATTCCGATTGGCTGATAGGATTCTATCAGCCAATCGGAATTAAGGTAGGAATATTCTGATTGGCTGATGGAATCAGCCAATCAGAATCAAGTTCAATCCGATTGGCTGATCCAATCAGCCAATCAGATTGAGCTTGCATTCTATTGGCTGATCGGAAAAAAGCCAATAGAATGCGAGCTCAATCTGATTGGCTGATCGGATCAGCCAATCGGATTGAACTTGATTCTGATTGGCTGATTCCATCAGCCAATCAGAATATTCCTACCTTAATTCCGATTGGCTGATAGAATCCTATCAGCCAATCAGAATTCGAGGGACGCCATCTTGGATGACGTCATTTAAAGGAACCGTCATTCGTCGTTCAGTCGTCGGCCAGGATGGATGTTCCGCGGTGGAGGTCTTCAGGATGTTGCCGCTTCGCTCCGGATGGATGCCGCTTGGATGAAGACTTCAATCGGATGGAAGACCTCTTCTGCCCCGCTTGGATGAAGACTTCAGCCGGATCATGGACCTCTTCAGCCCCCCGCTTGGGCTTGGATCAGGACATCGGAGGAGCTCTTCTGGACGGATCGGTGTGATACCCGGTGAGGTGAAGACAAGGTAGGATGATCTTCAGGGGCTTAGTGTTAGGTTTATTTAAGGGGGGGTTTGGGTTAGATTAGGGGTATGTGGGTGGTGGGTTGTAATGTTGGGGGGCTTGGGTATTTGAATGTTTTTTTTTACAGGCAAAAGAGCTGTATTTCTTGGGGCATGCCCCGCAAAGGGCCCTGTTCAGGGCTGGTAAGGTAAAAGAGCTTTGAACTTTAGTAATTTAGAATAGGGTAGGGCATTTTTTTATTTTGGGGGGCTTTGTTATTTTATTAGGGGCTTAGAGTAGGTGTAATTAGTTTAAAATTGTTGTAATATTTTTCTTATGTTTGTAAATATTTTTTTATTTTTTGTAATTTAGTTCTTTTTTATTTTTTGTACTTTAGCTAGTTTATTTAATTGTATTTATTTGTAGCAATTGTATTTAATTAATTTATTGATAGTGTAGTGTTAGGTTAATTGTAGGTAATTGTAGGTAGTTTATTTAATTAATTTATTGATAGTCTAGTGTTAGGTTTAATTGTAACTTAGGTTAGGATTTCTTTTACAGGTAATGTTGTAATTATTTTAACTAGGTAACTATTAAATAGTTCTTAACTATTTAATAGCTATTGTACCTGGTTAAAATAATTACAAAGTTGCCTGTAAAATAAATATAAATCCTAAAATAGCTATAATATAATTATAATTTATATTGTAGCTATATTAGGATTTATTTTACAGGTAAGTATTTAGCTTTAAATAGGAATAATTTATTTAATAAGAGTTAATTAATTTCGTTAGATTAAAATTATATTTAACTTAGGGGGGTGTTAGTGTTAGGGTTAGACTTAGCTTTAGGGGTTAATACATTTATTAGAATAGCGGTGAGCTCCGGTTGGCAGATTAGGGGTTAATAATTGAAGTTAGGTGTCGGCGATGTTAGGGAGGGCAGATTAGGGGTTAATACTATTTATTATAGGGTTAGGGAGGCGGTTTAGGGGTTAATAACTTTATTATAGTAGCGCTCAGGTCCGGTCGGCAGATTAGGGGTTAATAAGTGTAGGCAGGTGGAGGCGACGTTGAGGGGGGCAGATTAGGGGTTAATAAATATAATATAGGGGTCGGCGGTGTTAGGGGCAGCAGATTAGGGGTACATAAGGATAACGTAGGTGGCGGCGCTTTGCTGTCGGCAGATTAGGGGTTAATAAGTGTAGGTAGGTGGAGGCGACGTTGTGGGGGGCAGGTTAGGGGTTAATAAATATAATACAGGGGTCGGCGGTGTTAGGGGCAGCAGATTAGGGGTACATAAGGATAACGTAGGTGGCGGTCGGCAGATTAGGGGTTAAAAAAAATTATTCGAGTGTCGGTGATGTGGGGGGACCTCGGTTTAGGGGTACATAGGTAGTTTATGGGTGTTAGTGTACTTTAGAGTACAGTAGTTAAGAGCTTTATAAACCGGCGTTAGCCCAGAAAGCTCTTAACTACTGACTTTTTTCCTGCGGCTGGAGTTTTGTCGTTAGATGTCTAACGCTCACTTCAGAAACGACTCTAAATACCGGAGTTAGAAAGATCCCATTGAAAAGATAGGATACGCAATTGACGTAAGGGGATCTGCGGTATGGAAAAGTCACGGCTGAAAAGTGAGCGTTAGACCCTATTTTGAGTGACTCCAAATACCGGTGGTAGCCTAAAACCAGCGTTAGGAGCCTCTAACGCTGGTTTTCACGGCTAACGCCAAACTCCAAATCTAGGTCTAAATAAACACTAACTAGAATGATGCATTCAAAGAAAAGATTAGTATGAGAATAACATGTAGATGGATTTGTTAAAGTTTTTTTAGCTGTTTAAATAGTGACACAATAAGTGTAAAGTTTTAGTGCTTATAAAACAATGGGAGCTGCCATCTTGTAACTTTGGTTACCTTCTCTGCTGTGGCCAATTAGGGACAGGTATAAATAGGTCACTATAGTGTGTAGCCAATGGCTGTGTGGAATATAACAGTGTTCTGCACTTTCATTTCTAACAGGAACTGAAGAGCTCACAGTTTCAGAATGGAATTACAGGGAAAGGGGACAAAATAAATAATTAAAGTACATTGCAGAGGTTTTTTTAATACATACAATTTATCATTTTATATTAACATGTCAAAGTGTTTAATGTCCCTTTAAGGACTTTTATTTACGAATCTCAAATCTTTCCTTCATTTTCAATTGTTCATAATTATTCGAAATTTCAAAAGCACATTCAATTTAGCAAATATTATTCAGAAATTCAATAGTTAATGTAGTAGGGAATTTGGTAAATTTATACATAATAGTTACAAATATATGAATTAAAATTTTTCTATTTAAAATATTTCATAATTTGAATATTAAAATTAAAAAGCTATTACAAATCTATAAATTCATTTTTTTCTAATTCAAATATTGCATAATTCGAATATAACTTTTGAAGAAAGCATTAGAAATACTATTACAAATACATTGATTAAAATTTTTCTAATTCAAACTGCATAATTTCAGTCGAATTATGCAATATGCAAATTAGAAAAAATTGAATTGAATATAACATTTAAAAATAGTGGGCACCCTAATGGAGTGGAGCGCTAATTTATCGCGTGCCCAAAAATGGGCAAATTCACCTGTTTACAGGCGTGTGATAAATAACCAGGAATTACAAGAGGTCAGACCTCTGGTTAATTTTTAAAATGTCCCCCAACTCCTGCCCCCAAAATAAAGTGTGTAGTGCCTTTTTGAAAAAAAAAATTGTAGCATCTTTAGTTTTTTTTAAAAACACTGCACAGAGCAGTTTTTAGTGCTTAAAGCTGGTGGGTGTGGGGTGTTACATTGTGATTAATGGGGGACTGTGTGTTCTCTAGAAATATGTGTCTATGCTTTTATACATATATATTTAAACTAGTCCTAAAGCCCGTGTACACAGGCCATTTTTTTCAGTACAGCGGTCCCACCCCTTGCTCTCTCTCTCCCCCTCTCTTTTGCTCTCTCTCCCCCCTTTGTCTCTCTCTCCCCCCTCTATTTTGCGCTCTCTCTCTCCCCCCTCTCTTTTGCTCTCTCTCTCCCCCCTCTATTTTTCTCTCTCCCCCCCTCTATTTTGCTCTCTCTTTTCCCTCTCTTTTGCTATCTCTCTCTCCCCCCTCTTTTTTGCTCTCTCTCTCCCCTCTCTTTTGCTCTCTCTCCCTTCTCTTTTGCTCTCTCTCCCCCTCTCTTTTGCTCTCTCTCCCCCCTCTTTGGATCTCTCCCCCCTTTCTTTTGCACTCTCTCTCCCCTCTATTTTGTTCTCTCCCCTCTATTTTGTTCTCTCCCCCATTTGGCTCTCTCCCCTTTTCTTTTGCTCTCTCTCCCCCCTCTTTGGCTCTCTCTCCCTCTCTTTTGTGCTATCTCTTCCCCCTCTCTTTTGCTATCTCTCTCTCCCCCCTCTTTTTTGCTCTCTCTCCCCCCTCTCTTTTGCTATCTCTCTCCCCCCTCTTTTTTGCTCTCTCTCACTCCCCCTCTCTTTTGCTCTCTCTTCTCCCTATGTTTTGCTCTCTCTCCCCCTCTCTTTTGCTCTCTCTCCCTTCTCTTTTGCTCTCTCTCACCCTCTCTTTTGCTCTCTCTCCACCCTCTTTGGCTCTCTCCCTCCTTTCTTTTGCGCTCTCTCCCCCCTCTCTTTTGTTCTCTCTCCTCCCTCTCTTTTGTTCTCTCTCCCCCCTCTTTGGCTCTCTTCCCCCCTCTCTTTTGCTCTCTCTCCCCCCTCTCTTTTGCTCTCTCTCCCCCCTCTTTTGCTCGCTCTCCGCCCTCTTTTGCTCGCTCTCCGCCCTCTTTTGCTCTCTCTCCCACCTCTTTGGCTCTCTCTCCCTTCTCTTTTGCTCTCTCTCCCCCTCTCTTTTGCGCTCTCTCCCCCTTTATTTTGCGCTCTCTCCCCCCCCTCTCTTTTGTTCTCTCTCCCCCCTCTTTGGCTCTCTCCCCCTTTCTTTTGTGCTCTCTCCCCCCTCTCTTGTGTTCTCTCTCCACCCTCTTTTGCTCTCTCCCCCCTTTCTTTTGCTCTCTCTCCCCCTCTTTGGCTCTCTCCCCCTTTTCTTTTGCTCTCTCTCCCCCCTCTTTGTCTCTCTCCCCCCTCTCTTTTTGTCTCTCTCCCCACTCTCTTTTGCTCTCTCTCTGCCCTCTTTTGCTCTTTCTCCCACCTCTTTGGCTCTCTACCCCTCTTTTGCTCTCTCTCTCACCTCTTTGGCGCTCTCTCTTCCCCTCTCTGGCTCTCTCTATCTCAAACCCTTTAGCGTGCTATCTCACGGCCTCGCCCGGCCACACCCCATCGCGGCACCCCATCCGGCCATGCCCCCATTGCGGCACCCCACCCGACCATGCCCTTTACCACACCTGACCGCACCCCTTGTTACGCCCGGCCATGCCCCTGACACGCCGTTTTCACCTCCCCTCTCTGCTGTCAGGATACAAATGTCCAGGTATGTTTGTCCTCGCACAGTCTCTACTTCGCATGACTGCATCTGACAAACATACCTGGCCATTTATTATATCGGATTTGGTGCCCATCACTGCGTGACTTACCCTCTTCACTGCTCTCACGTGTCTCATGCCATGAGAACAAGGCTCCCATTGGAGCCTATGGAAGTGAGCTCTCGCGAAAGCGATATTTTGCACTCCACTTGTTATCTAGCCCAAATTTAGAAATACTATTGCATTAAATGAATGTTAGAATGATGTACGAACATTCAAATATTTGAATTACCGTGTAGAATAGACAAATTGTCAAAATTTGTTTTATTTATCGAATGTTGCAAAACATTCGCCCATTTTTACCCTTTAACTCAGTCGTGAGAATTTATATCTAATTGTGTTGTGTGTATATGTTTTTATCTATTAAAAAACTGCACTTTGCTCTGATTTACCTGCTTTTAGCGTCCAGTTCTCTAAAGGTTGCCACCCGTGTGAGATTCTCTAAAACAATTTGTCTATTCTACACGGTTCTTTATGTAATTCTCTAAAGGCCAATTTACCTTAGCTGTGTGTAATGCATTAGGGTATGACCTACATTTGCGTGTGAGGAGAGGCACATAAATACAGCTCACAAGCATATTGAACATTAAGCGGGCACATTTGGAGTATTTGTGAGCATCCGGATGCAGAAGAAGGCTGCTACACTTGCGGTGCTCTGCTCTTTATGGAGCCAGATCTCTTCTTGTGAAAGTGCAAAACACTATGATCTGTGCAAATCCACATCTTAGTGTGTAGAACTTTCCCAAGAAGAAACCTGGCTCTGAAAAGAGCTGAATGCCGCGAGCGGATGCCTTCTTCCTCATTGGGATGCTCCAGACAGCATCATTACATTTTATGGAAGTCATCTCCCAAACGCAAGGACATCCCAGCTCACCTCTTTTCATAGAGAATTCTGAGAGGGCCGCTCATGTAAGGGTTGGCTTGGTGTTCGGTCTATTAGTGATGTCTCTATACAAGTGACTTATTTTCTCCTACTCTAGGCATTCCAAATTCTGCTGCTCCCATGCAGGCTTTTAGAGACATATGCCTAGATTTAGAGTTCTGCGTTAGCCGTCAAAAGCAGCGTTAAGGGGTCCTAACGCTGCTTTTGGCCGCCTGCTGGTATTTAGAGTCAGGCAGAAAAGGGTCTAATGCTCACTTTCAAGCCGTGACTTTTCCATACCGCAGATCCCCTTACGCCAATTACGTATCCTATCTTTTCAATGGGATCTTCCTAATGCCGGTATTTAGAGTCTTGGCTGAAGTGAGCGGTAGAGTCTCTACCGACAAGACTCCAGCAGCAAAAAAAAGTCAGTAGTTAAGAGCTTTATGGGCTAACGCTGGTTTATAAAGCTCTTAACTATAGTGCTCTAAAGTACACTAACACCCATAAACTACCTATATACCCCTAAACCGAGGTCCCCCACATCGCTGCCACTATAATAAATATTTTTAACCCCTAATCTGCCGACCGCACACCGCTGCCACCTACATTATCCCTATGAACCCCTAATCTGCTGCCCCTAACATCGCCAACACCTACATAATATTTATTAACCCCTAATCTGCCCCCCCAATGTCGCCCCTACCTAACTACACTTATTAACCCCTAATCTGCCAACCGGACCTTGCCGCCACTATAATAAATGTATTAACCCCTAAACCGTCGCACTCCTGCCTCGCAATCCCTATAATAAATAGTATTAACCCCTAATGTACCCTCCCTAACATCGCCGCCACCTATCTTCAAGTATTAACCCCTAATCTGCCGACCGGACCTCGCCGCTACTCTAATAAATGTATTAACCCCTAAAGCTAAGTCTAACCCTAACCCTAACACCCCCCCTAACTTAAATATAATTTTAATCTAACAAAATAAATTAAATCTTATTAACTAAAGTATTCCTATATAAAACTAAATACTTACCTGTAAAATAAACCCTAATATAGCTACAATATAATGAATAATTATATTGTAGCTATTTTAGGATTTATATTTATTTTACAGGCAACTTTGTATTTATTTTAACTAGCTACAATAGCTATTATATAGTTATTAACTATTTAATAGCTACCTAGTTAAAATAATTACAAAATTACCTGTAAAATAAATCCTAACCTAAGTTACAATTAAACCTAACACTACACTATCAATAAATTAATTAAATAAATTACCTACAATTACCTACAATTAAATAAACTAAACTAAATTACAAAAAAAAAACCCCACTAAATTACAAAAAATAAAAAAAGATTACAAGAATATTAGGCTAATTACACCTACTCTAAGCCCCTTAATAAAATAAAAAGCCCACCAAAATAAGAAAGGTCCCTACCCTATTCTAAATTAAAAAGTAACCAGCTCTTTTACCAGCCCTTAAAAGGGCTTTTTACTTGCTGAATGAAGGTTCCTTTAAAGGGCCATAATACCCAAATGTTTAAACACTTGAAAGTGATGCAGCATAGCTGTAAAAAGCTAATTAGAAAATATCACCTGAACATCTCTATGTAAAAAAGAAAGATATTTTACCTCAAAAGTTCCTCAGTAGCCACCTCCCACTGTAAAGGATTTCTAAGCAGCATTTTAGTGTGTTTGTCCTGGGACATCTGAAGGGACTAGCATCGTGCACTCTCATATTATTTCACCAATCAGGTAAAGGAAGCTTACTATGAAATCTCATGAGAGTTAAGTCAAATCTCATGAGATCACAGTAAGAGTTCATGACCCTCAGCACTGCTGATGCTGATTGGCTGCTGTTCATTTCTCATTTTTTTAATTTTTTACCTGCAGCTGGGAGCAGTTGAGTATAACTTTTTACACAGCACTTACTCTGCTGAGCTGAGGAAATTGTGAGGTAAAATATCTTCCTTTTTTACATAGAGATGCTCAGGTGATATTTTCCTGTCAGCTTTTTACAGTTATACTGCATCAGTTTCAAGTGATTTAGCATATGAGTATTATGTCCCTTTAAATGACGTCATCCAAGATGGCGTCCCTCGAATTCCGATTGGCTGATAGGATTCTATCAGCCAATCGGAATTAAAGTAGGAAAAATCTGATTGCCTGATCCAATCAGCCAATCAGATTGAGCTTGCATTCTATTGGCTGATTGGAACAGCCAATAGAAATGCAAGCTCAATCTGATTGGCTGATTGGATCATCCAATCGGATTGAACTTGAATCTGATTGGCTGATTTAATCAGCCAATCGATTTTTCCTACCTTAATTCGATTGGCTGATAGAATCCTATCAGCTAATCGGAATTCGAGGGACGCCATCTTGGATGACGTCATTTAAAGGAACCTTCATTCGGGGACTAGGCGTCGGTTGAAGAGGATGGATCCGCGTCGGCTGGAAGAAGATGGCTCCGCTCTGCTCCGGATGGATGAAGATAGAAGATGCCGCTTGGATGAAGAATGTCTGCCGGTTCGGATGTCCTCTTCTGCCCGGATAGGATGAAGACTTCTGCCGCTCCGGATGTCCTCTTTTTGTCCATCGGTGCCTGGCTGGGTGAACACGACTCAAGGTAGGGAGATCTTCAGGGGGGGATAGTGTTAGGTTTATTTATGGGGGGTTTGGGTTAGAGTAGGGGTATGTGGGTGGTGGGTTTTAATGTTGGGGGGGGTTGTATTTTTTTTTACAGGCAAAAGAGCTGATTACTTAGGGGCATGCCCCGCAAAAAGCCCTTTTAAGGGCTGGTAAAAGAGCTGGTTACTTTTTAATTTAGAATAGGGTAGGGACTTTTATTATTTTTGGGGGCTTTTTTATTTTATTAGGGGGCTTAGAGTAGGTGTAATTAGCCTAATATTCTTGTAATCTTTTTTTATTTTTTTTATTTTAGTGGTGGTTTTTTTTGTAATTTAGTTTAGTTTATTTAATTGTATGTAATTGTAGGTAATTTATTTAATTAATTTATTGATAGTGTAGGTAATATTGTAATTATTTTAACTAGGTATCTATTAAATAGTTAATAACTATTTAATAGCTATTGTTCCTAGTTAAAATAAATACAAAGTTGCCTGTAAAATAAATATAAATCCTAAAATAGCTACAATATAATTATTTGTTATATTGTAGCTATATTAGGGTTTATTTTACAGGTAAGTATTTAGTTTTAAATAGGAATACTTTAGTTAATAAGATTTAATTTATTTTGTTAGATTAAAATTATATTTAATTTAGGGGGGTGTTAGGGTTAGGGTAAGGCTTAGCTTTAGGGGTTAATACATTTATTATAGTAGCTACAAGGTCCGGACGGCAGAGTAGGGGTTAATACTTGAAGTTAGGTGGCGGCGACGTTGGGGGGGGAAGATTAGGGGTTAATACTATTTATTATAGGGATTGCGAGGCTGGAGTGCGGCGGTTTAGGGGTTAATAACTATTAGAGTAGCGACGAGGTCCGGTCGGCAGATTAGGGGTTAATAAGTGTAGGTAAGGTAGCGGCGACGTTGGGGGGGCAGATTAGGGGTTAATAAATATAATATAGGGGTCGGCAATGCTAGGGGCAGCAGATTAGGGGTACATAGGTATAATGTAGGTTGCGGCGTTGTCCAGAGCGGCAGATTAGGGGTTAATAGTATAATGCAGGTGTCAGCGATAGCGGGGGCGGCAGATTAGGGGTTAATAAGTGTAAGGTTAGGGGTGTTTAGACTCGGGGTTCATGTTAGGGTGTTAGGTGCAGACTTAGAAAATGTTTCCCCATAGGAAACAATGGGGCTGCGTTGGGAGCTGCTTATTTGCAGGTGTTAGTTTTTTTTTAATCCCAAACTGCCCCATTGTTTCCTATGGGGGAATCGTGCACGAGCACGTTTTGCCAGCTTACCGCTACCGTAAGCAACGCTGGTATTGAGGGTTGAAGTTGCGGTACATTCGGCTCAACACACCCTTTTTGGAGCCTAACGCAGCCCTTCAGACAACTCTATATACCAGCATTGTCTTAAGGATGCGTTCGGAAAAAAGCTGCGTTAGCTACGCGGGTCTTTACCGACAAAACTCTAAATCTAGGCGATTATATTTTTGGTCAGCGTGTAAATGTTCACCAGGAAGAATATATATACAAGCTAACTTGATTATATATCTATATACCTATATATATATATATATATATATATAAAATCCCAAATGAACTCTGCACTCACTCCGCTGTTCAACTGCCCAGGGTGCATCCAATGCCGCAGTGTGCCTTCACAAATATCAAAAAAGAGAGCACTCACCAGGACTTATACTTTAAAGCATTCACAGCTTTATTTTAACAAAGTGACGTTTCGAGGATTTTAACCTCGTCCTCAGAAGTCTGAGGACGAGGTTAAAATCCTCGAAACGTCACTTTGTTAAAATAAAGCTGTGAATGCTTTAAAGTATAAGTCCTGGTGAGTGCTCTCTTTTTTGGATATTTATATATATATATATATATATATCCAGAAAGTAAAAAGCACTCACCAGGTCTTGAAAGCAACATTTGTTTAATAAAAGTGAAAAGTGACGTCACAGATTTTTCTTAAAAGCACCCCGGGCAGGATATATGAATACAGGTCACTGTGAGTGCTATACCATTCTGGATAACTATATATATATATACAAATAAAAATGTATCTTATCTTTTATGACCGCTTAACAAAGAAAAGTACTTAAACCCTTGTTAGATCAAATATAAATACTTCTACACATACATATACAAGCTAGAGTAAGAATATGAAAATATCTATATAAACTGTATATCTATATAATTTATATTTATGTAAGGCCAAATAAAACGTATATGTATATTTATATAAGGCTGGTGGGGGTAAGCTATCTGGCAGGGATGTAGCATGAGGAGCTTTATGCTGCACCTGCGGGTCTCCTTAGCCACTATGAGGCAGACCCTACCTTAAAAGAGGGAGCAGAGGCAGTCACAGTTAGCTCGGGATGCGGAGGAGGGATATGTAGGGCTAAGGACGGGCCTGGCCATCAAGGGGCCACTTGTTGATGTGACTGCTGTGCCTGTGCAGAGGGGGGGAGCTAAGGCAACCAGCTCAGGACCACAACATGCCCGATGCTCAATCTGTTCCTGTACACATTGCTAATTTGGCTGCTGGTCCCTAGAGAGACTGCAAAAAGTGCCACCCCCTTCACCTTCCCCTTTTATTGTCAGGCAGAAGTAATCTGAGCAAGGTCTTCCTAACATGAGTGACCTTCCAGGCAGCATATGCATCTGCAAACTGGCACGTATGCAAACTGCCAGCGAGGCTTGCCAAGAGATTTCTGGGAAGGAACGGTGCAGTCTGAGAGCAGTAAATCCTTGTGGTGCGGTAAATTAATGGTTGGTCTTAAACATACAAAATTGTGGGTTTGTTTCCAGGCCTAGCCAACCGCACATAATCTGTGTGCGCCACGGCACATTCTGATGGCCCATATCTCCTAAGCAGTGAAATATCTTCTGGTGCCCATTAATGGCAACGTGCATCTCATGAAAGGGAGCTATGTAAATGAACATTAAAATGAAATTATGATCCTAAAAGTGTGTGCTCTAATTTGTTTATTTTTACTGACCTTAAAGGGATGCCCATATATAAAATACTAGTAGCCACAAGCAATTATTTTATATTACTTTTTTTTGTTTCACTGTTTTTAAAATCTAATGCTTGTCAACTTAATAAATATATATTACAGCAATCTTGAATTATATAAAAAAGACAATATGATAATCCCTTATATCTCAGAAAACCACAAAACACAGGTATTCTTCTTTGGCAGTGCCAGTCTCAAGGGGAACAGCTGCATCTATTCCAAACTGACATCAAAACTTCAAGAAGACACTGTGAACAGGAATTACGATGGTGCATTATGTCTGAAAAGGAGACGGTACTAAAGAGGAAAATACACATATGTGAATGCATTAATGGATTTCCCATACCTAACAACCTTATTTGCCTACAAACTCAATCGCGTTTACTCAAACTCTAACCCAACATGAAATATATTTCTAGATATATCTGATAATTTTTTGTTAACATATATATATATATATATATATATATATATGAAAATGATTTTTTCTTTCATGTAATTGGCAAGAGTCCATGAGCTAGTGACATATGGGATATACAATCCTACCAGGAGGGGCAAAGTTTCCCAAACATCAAAATGCCTATAAATACACCCCTCACCACACAATTCAGTTTTTATAAACTTTGCCTCGTATGGAGGTGGTGAAGTAAATTTGTGCTAAGGTTTCTACGTTGATATGCACTTCTTTTGAAGCCCGATTCCTCTCAGAGGACAGTGAATGTCAGAGGGATGTGAAGGGAGTATCACCAATTGAATGCAATGGACTTCCTCACGGGAGATCTATTTCATAGGTTCTCTGTTATCGGTCGTAGAGATTCATCTCCTACCTCCCTTTTCAGATCGACAATAGACTCTCATATTCCATTACCTCTACTGTTAACCGTTTCAGTACTGGTTTGGCTATCTGCTATATGTGGATGGGTGTCTTTTGGTAAGTATGTTTTCATTACTTAAGACACTCTCAGCTATGGTTTGGCACTTTATGTATTCTTATAAAGTTCTAAATATATGTACTTATATTTGCCATGATTCAGGTTTTCAGTATATTTCCTTTTGCAAACTAGCAACGTCCAATGCACCCGGTGGCTGTCATAAGGAGTATTAATGAAAGAAAAAACGACACTAAGGCTTACTTGTGTTGGCAAATATATATCTCGATAGAATTACAGGCAAAATACAGGTAACAGACAGGCATCTGGTAGCAGGTCAAACGCGTTTCATATAAACTGTTTTACTTCATCAGTGACCATACTTAGACTCCCATAATGCTCAGCTATTTAAGGAGTACCTGAAACACACCCCTTATTATTCACCAATTGCATTCTTAAGCATAATTATGAGCAGGTATAGGGGGACATGTGTGAACTAAATGAAAATAAAAAATTATTTAAAGCTGTATATCCCTCGTTTTAAAAGTAACTAAATAAACCTATTAAACAAATATTAACTAATTTTCTCAATTTATTCTTTACAATTAATTTACCTGAAAAAAACTTTATACCATAATAAAGAAATATATATGTTAATATAGATGATCTTTGATAAAGCACTTCTATTACTATATTAATCTAACAAAGATCAACTTTAATGGGTATTTACAAACAGATTGACATCCCATTCTGAATTAAGACCTGCTGGCATCCTGGTATCCAGCTGAAATATCCAGAATATTTCTCTTTTACTAAGAGTTATGCCTCTATTTCCACCTCTAGGGTGTCTGGAAATCAACTGGATACCTTGGAAAGTCAGCAGGGAACTGTCAGAATTGTGTTGTTTCTTGGAATGCAAAGAAACTGGAGTTGTTGATTCAGGGTCCTCAATTGAACGTAAGTGTTCTTTTAAGGCCCTAGTTGTCTGACCAACATACTGCCTGTAGCACCCCTTGCAGGTCAAAAGATATATAACGTATCAAGAGTTGCACGTTATGTGTTCCTGTATTTTAAATTCTTTATTATTAATTGAAGACACAAAATCAGTTCCAAATGTGGCATAGGAGCACGATTTGCATCTCCTACTGCCACATTTGAAAAAGCCTGGTTTTATAGACAGCCAATTGGTACATTTGACCCGTGGCAACATTGATGGTGACAAAATATTACTTAAAAAGAACCCCTTCTTTTAATATGGGTTGTAGAACTTCATCAGTATCCAAAATAGGAAGTGCTTTGCGAATAATGTTACAAAAAGCACCATACTCCTCACTGTATGTAGTGATACATTTAGGCTGGTTAAGCCTTTTACTGTCTTTGGCCTTTCTTGTGTGAAACAAGCTAGACCTGGCAACACTGTCAACCTCTTCTTTAGTTTGCTTTAGTATGTCTCTGCAATACCCTCTGTCTATTAATCTGTTGGTTAATTCTTCCGAGTGCTTATTGTAAACCTGTATATTAGTGCAATTCCTTTTAACTCTAATGTACTGGCTTTTAGGTATTGATTTAATAATGTGTTTTGGGTGACATGATTGAGCATTTAATATGGTGTTTCCCGCTATCTCTTTGCGGAATAGTTCCACATCAATGCATGAGTCAGCCACATTAGACAAAAGTCTAATGTCCAAAAAGGACATTGAAGTTTTGCTCATTTCCATTGTAAACTTTAAATTCATTGTGTTATCATGAACACATTTTCTGGACCCTTCCAAATTAATAACATATCGTCGATAAAACGACCAAAAAAATGGATATGCTCCCTGAAGTCTAATGTGACTGACTCATGCATTGATGTGGAACCATTCCGCAAAGAGATAGCGGGAAACACCATATTAAATGCTCAATCATGTCACCCAAAACACATCATTAAATTAATACCTAAAAGCCAGTACATTAGAGTTAAAAGGAATTGCACTAATATACAGGTTTACAATAAGCACTCGGAAGAATTAACCAACAGATTAATAGACAGAGGGTATTGCAGAAACAAACTAAAGCAAACTAAAGAAGAGGTTGACAGTGTTGTCAGGTCTAGCTTGTTTCACACAAGAAAGGCCAAAGACAGCAAAAGGCTTAACCAGCCTAAATTTATGACTACATACAGTGAGGAGTATGGTGCTATTTGTAACATTATTCGCAAAGCGCTTCCTATTTTGGATACTGATGAAGTTCTACAACCCATATTAAAAGAAGGGGTTCTTTTTAAGTAATATTTTGGCACCATCAATGTTGCCACGGGTCAAACGTACCAATTGGTTGTTTATAAAACCAGGCTTTTTCAAAGTGGCAGTAGGAGATGCAAATCGTGCTCCTATGCCACATTTGGAACTGATTTTGTGTCTTCAATTAATAATAAAGAATTTAAAATACAGGAACACATAACGTGCAACTCTTGTTACGTTATATATCTTTTGACCTGCAGGGGGTGCTACAGGCAGTATGTTGGTCAGACGACTAGGGCCTTAAAAGATAGGTTTTTAGAACACTTACGTTCAATTGAGGACCCTGAATCAACAACTCCAGTCTCTTTGCATTTCAAGAAATAACACCATTCTGACAGTTCCCTGCTGACTTTCCAAGGTATCCAGCTGATTTCCAGACACCCTAGAGGTGGAAATAGAGGCATAACTCTTAGTAAAAGAGAAATATTCTGGATATTTCAGCTGGATACCAGGATGCCAGCAGGTCTTAATTCAGAATGGGATGTCAAACTGTTTGTAAATACCCATTAAAGTTGATCTTTGTTAGATTAATATAGTAATAGAAGTGCTTTATCAAAGATCATCTATATTAACATATATATTTCTTTATTATGGTATAAAGTTTTGTTTAGGTAAATCAATTGTAAAGGATAAATTGAGAAAATTAGTTAATATTTGTTTAATAGGTTTATTTAGTTACTTTTAAAGCGAGGGATATACAGCTTTAAATATTTTTTTATTTTTATTTAGTTCACACATGTCCCCCTATACCTGCCCATAATTACGCTTAAGAATGTAACTGGTGAATAATAAGGGGTGTGTTTCAGGTACTCCTTAAATAGCTGAGCATTATGGGAGTCTAAGTATGGTCACTGATGAAGTAAAACAGTTTATATGAAACGCGTTTGACCTGCTACCAGATGCCTGTCTGTTACCTGTATTTTGCCTGTAATTCTATCGCAATATATATTTTCCAACACAAGTAAGCCTTAGTGTCTTTTTTTCTTTAATTAATACTCCTTATGACAGCCACTGGCTGCATTGGACATTGCTAGTTTGTTGTTTCTTGTTGGATCGCTTCAAACTCTGCACCGGCACAGCTGTTCTCTCAGCGGAGCGTCATCGTGATGTGAGAAAGGGGGTGTGTTGCCTACGTGAAGTTCGCATCAGCGTATACGGCCACACACAGCGGATGTCTGAGCGCTCCCAGGTTGCTGTAACTATTTCCTTTTGCAGACTGTCAGTTTCATATATGGGAAATACTTTTTTTTTAGGAAAAATGTATTTCTTACCTGGGGTATAGTCTCTTTTTCAATTGACTGTCTTTTAAATTTGCGGGCAGAATTAGGCTCACGAGGGCACAAAATGCCAAAGTATATTGCGTAATACTTGACGCAAGATTTTTTGGTGCGAAGTTACGCTCTATGACGCAAATTCGTCATTTTCAGCGTCTTAGTCGATGCCGAGTCCTTTCACAAGGTTGCGTCTTTTATGTGAATTCTGTTTGTTGTGTGCGTCATACTTGGCGCCAAATAGTTTCATTATTTAAAACCACATTCCTATATGCCTCTTGCCCTTTTTCCTCTATCAGAGGGCTATGCTGTTTGCATTTTTTTCCCATTCTTGAAACTGCCGTATAAGGAAATTGATCATTTTGCTTTATATGTTGTTTTTTTCTCTTACATTTGCAAGATGTCTCAATCTGATCCTGTCTCAGAAATCACTGTTGGAACCCTGCTGCCTGATAACATTTCTCCCAAAGCTAAGTGCATTTGTTGTGGAGATTATATCTCCAGCTGTGGTTTGTAATAATTGTCATGGTAAACTTTTACATGCAGAGAATGTATCCATCGGTAGTAGTTCATTACCTGTTGCTGTTCCCTCAACATCTAATGCACAAGATATACCTGTAAATTTAAAAGAATTTATTGCTGATTCTATTCAGAAGGCTTTGTCTGCCATCCCGCCTTCTAATAAACGTAAATGGTCTTATAAAACTTCTCATAAAGATGATGAAATTTCAAATGACCGGCAACATACTGAATTATCCTCCTCTGATGAGGATCTATCTGGTTCAGAAGATCCTGCCTCAAATATTGACACTGATAATTCTACATATTTATTTAAAGTGTAGTATATTTGTTCTTTGTTAAAAGAAGTGTTGATTACATTGGATATGGCGGAAACTAGTCCTCTTGATATTAAAACTAGTAAAAGTTTAAATTCTGTTTATAAACCTCCTGTGGTTATTCCAGAGGTTTTTCCAGTTCCTGGTGCTATTTCTGATATGATTTCTAAGGAATGGAATAGGCCTGGTACTTCTTTTATTCCTTCTTCAAAGTTTAAAAAATTGTATCCTTTGCCAGCAGTTACTTTAGAGTTTTGGGAAAAGATCCCCAAAGTTGATGGGGCTATCTCTACTCTTGCTAAACGTACTACTATTCCTATGGAAAATAGTACTTATTTTAAAGATCCTTTAGATAGGAAACTTGAATCTTATCTAAGGAAACCCTATTTATATCCAGGTCATCTTCTTAGGCCTGCAATTTCTTTGGCTGATGTTACAGCTGCTTCAACTTTTTGGTTGGAAAATTTAGCGGATGAATTGGATGTCGAGCATTGTTCGCTTCATTCATCATGTTAATCATTTTATTTGTGATGCCATTTTTGATATCATCAAAATAGATATTAAATCTATGACCTCTAGTTATCAACGTGTCTACCTCAAATACGCTGGAATTCTGCAGCGTATTTGTGGTGAGGTTGATTCGCCTTAGTTATCAAGCCCTAGATACCGGCAAAAGTAGAATTTAGTGATGTAAGCTTCGATCCGACAGACTCAGTCCGACACAGATCGATTCTTACGTCACTCCAGATGTTCTGCACACAAGTTCGGCACAATCTGACTACTTTTGCTAGTTATCAAAAAACTAGCAGGTACGCTCGGCCCAGCGTACCTGGTTTTCAAACCGCCGCCCTGGAGGTGGCGGATCCCATAGGAATCAATGAGAGTCTGACCATAGCGAAAGTTCATGTTCGCTGCTGCCAGACATCCCATTGATTCCTATGGGAGCTGTCTACACCTAACACCCTAACATGTACCCCGAGTCTAAACACCCCTAATCTGTCCCCCCTACACCGCCGCAACTAAATACATGTATTACCCCCTAAACTGCCGCTCCTGGAGCCCACCACCACTATAATAAATATGTTAACCCCTAAACCACCGCTCCCGGTCCCCGCCGCAACTATAATATATGTATTAACCCCTAAACCGCCGCTCCCAGACCCCGCCGCCACCTACATGATACCTATTAACCCCTATCCTGCCCCCCCTACACGGCTGCCCTCTATAATAAATTTATTAACCCCTATCCTGCCAATCCCATACCCCGCCGCAACTAAATAAATTGTTTAACCCCTAAACCGCCGCTCCTGGACCCCGCCGCAACCTATATTAAACTTATTAACCCCTAATCTGCCCCCCTACACCGTCGCCACCTATAATAAATTTATTAACCCCTAAACCTAAATCTAACACTAACCCTAACACCCCCCTAACTTAAATATTAATTAAATAAATCTAAATAATATTTCTCTTATTAACTAAATTAATCCTATTTAAAACTAAATAATTACCTTTAAAATAAACCCTAATATAGCTGCAATATAAATAATAATTATATTGTAGCTATCTTAGGATTTATTTTTATTTTACAGGCATCTTTCAATTTATTTTAACTAGGTACAATAGCTATTAAATAGTTATTAACTATTTAATAGCTACCTAGCTAAAATAAAGAGAAATTAACCTGTAAAATAAAAACAAACCTAAGTTACAATTACACCTAACACTACACTATACTTTAATAAATTATTCCTATTTAAAACTAAATACTTACCTGTAAAATAAACCCTATTTTAGGATTTATATTTATTTTACAGGTAACTTTGTATTTATTTTAGCTAGTTAGAATAGTTATTAAATAGTTATTAACTATTTAATAACTACCTAGCTAAAATAAATACAAAATTACCTGTAAAATAAATCCTAACCTAAGTTACAATTTAACCTAACACTACACTATCATTAAATTAATTAAATACATTACCTACAAATAACTACAATTAAATACAATTACATAAACTAACTAAAGTACAAAAAATAAAAAAGCTAAGTTACAAAAAATAAAAAAAATAAGTTACAAACATTTAAAAAATATTACAACAATTTTAAGCTACTTACACCTAATCTAAGCCCCCTAATAAAATAACAAAGCCCCCCAAAATAAAAAAAATGCCCTACCCTATTCTAAATTAAAAAAGTTCAAAGCTCTTTTACCTTACCAGCCCTTAAAAGGGCCTTTTGCGGGCATGCCAAAGAATTCTTTTGCCTGTAAAAGAAAAATACAACCCCCCACAATATTAAAACCCACTACCCACATACCCCTAATCTAACCCAAACCCCCCTTAAATAAACCTAACACTACCCCCCTGAAGATCATCCTACCTTGAGTCGTCTTCAGCCAGCAGACCACCGATGGAACCGAAGATGAGATCCGGAGCAGCAGAAGTCATCATCCAAGGCGCGCTGAAGAAGTCTTCCATCTGATGAAGTCATCATCCAGTGGGCGCTGAAGAAGTCTTCCATCCGGGCAATGTCATCTTCCAAGCGGTGTCTTCCATCTTCTTTCTTCCGGATCCCGTCGACGAGGAACATCCTTCTTCCCCGACGGACTAACGACGAATGAAGGTTCCTTTAAGTGACGTCATCCAAGATGGCATCCCTTCAATTCCGATTGGCTGATAGGATTCTATCAGCCAATCGGAATTAAGGTAGGAAAAATCTGATTGGCTGATTGAATCAGCCAATCAGATTGAAGTTCAATCCGATTGGCTGATCCAATCAGCCAATCAGATTGAGCTCGCATTCTATTGGCTGTTCCAATCAACCAATAGAATGCAAGCTCAATCTTATTGGCTGATTCAATCAGCCAATCAGATTTTTCCTACCTTAATTCCGATTGGCTGATAGAATCCTATCAGCCAATCGGAAATGAAGGGACGCCATCTTGGATGAAGTCCCTTAAAGGTGCCTTCATTCGTCGTTAGTCCGTTGGGGAAGAAGGATGTTCCACGTCGGCGGGATGAAGATGAATCCAGAAGAAAGAAGATTGAAGACGCCGCTTGGAAGATGACATCGCCCAGAAGGAAGACTTCTTCAGCGCCGCCTGGATGATGACTTCATCGGATGGAAGACTTCTTCAGTGCGCCTTGGATGATGACTTCTGCCGCTCCGGATCTCCTCTTCAGTTCCATCGGTGGGTCGGCTGGCTGAAGACGACTCAAGGTAGGATGATCTTCAGGGGGTGGAGTTAGGTTTATTTAAGGGGGGTTTGGGTTAGATTAGGGGTATGTGGGTGGTGGGTTTTAATGTTGGGGGGGTTTGTATTTTTCTTTTACAGGCAAAAGAGCAGAATTCTTTGGGGCATGCCCCGCAAAAGGCCCTTTTAAGGGCTGGTAAGGTAAAAGAGCTTTGAACTTTTTTAATTTAGAATAGGGTAGGGCATTTTTTTTATTTTGGGGCTTTGTTATTTTATTAGGGGGCTTAGATTAGGTGTAAGTAGCTTAAAATTGTTGTAATATTTTTTAAATGTTTGTAACTTATTTTTTTTATTTTTTGTAACTTAGCTTTTTTTATTTTTTTGTACTTTAGTTAGTTTATTTAATTGTATTTATTTGTAGTTATTTATTGGTAATTTATTTAATTAATTTATTGATAGTTTAGTGTTAGGTTTAATTGTAACTTAGGTTAGGATTTATTTTACAGGTAATTTTGTATTTCTTTTAGCTAGGTAGTTATTAAATAGTTAATAACTATTTAATAACTATTCTAACTAGCTAAAATAAATACAAAGTTACCTGTAAAATAAATATAAATCCTAAAATAGCTACAATGTAATTATTAATTATATTGTAGCTATCTTAGGGTTTATTTTACAGGTAAGTATTTAGTTTTAAATATAAATAATTTATTAAAATATAGTGTAGTGTTAGGTGTAATTGTAACTTAGGTTAGTTTTTATTTTATAGGTTAATTTCTCTTTATTTTAACTAGGTAGCTATTAAATAGTTAATAACTATTTAATAGCTATTGTACCTAGTTAAAATAAATTGAAAGTTGCCTGTAAAATAAAAATAAATCCTAAGATAGCTACAATATAATTATTACCAATTTACCAAAAAGTTCTTTGACTCCTCAGACAAGGGTCACCGTTTTAGGTTTCCAGATAGATTCAGTGTCCATGACTCTGTCTCGAACAGACAAGAGACGTTTAAAAATCACAATTAATATCCTTAAATTCCAATGTCCGACTATCTCTGACTCTAGTTCTAGGGGCCTCTTTTGTTCGTCCAACCTGGACTGTGATCACAACAGATGTGAGTCTTTGAGGTTGGGGAGCTGTTTGGGGATCTCTGACAGCACAAGGGGTTTGGAAATCTCAAGAGGGGAGATTAGCAATAAATATTTTGGAACTCTGTGCGATTTTCAGGTCTCTTCAGTTTTGACCTCTGTTGAAGAGACAACCGTTCATTTGTTTTCAGACAGACAATATCACAACTGTGGCATTAGTCAATCATCAGGGTGGGACTCACAGTCCCCAAGCTATGAAAGAAGTATCCCGGATACTTGCTTGGGCGGAATCCAGCTCCTGTCTAATTTCTGCAGTTCATATCCCAGGTATAGATAATTGGGAAGCGGATTATCTCAGTCGTCAGACTTTACATCCGGGGCAGTGGTCTCTCCATCCAGATGTGTTTTCTCAGGTTGTTCAGATGTGGGGTCTTCCAGAAATAGATCTGATGGCATCTCATCTAAACAAGAAACTTCCCAGGTACCTGTCCAGGTATCCTCAGGCGGAAGCAGTGGATGCGTTGACACTTCCTTGGTGTTATCAACCTGCTTATATTTTCCCGCCTTTAATTCTTCTTTCAAGAGTGATCTCCAAAATCATCATGGAGCAATCGTTTGTGCTGCTGGTGGCTCCAGCATGGCCACACAGGTTTTGGTATGCGGATCTTGTTCGGATGTCCAGTTGCCAACCTTGGCCACTTCCATTAAGGCCAGACCTTCGTTTTTCTATCAGGATCTCAAATCATTAAATTTGAAGGTATGGATATTGAACGCATAGTGCTTAGTCATAGAGGTTTTTCTGACTCTGTGATTTATACTATGTTGCAGGCTCGTAAATCTGTTTCTAGAAAGATTTATTATCGAGTTTGGAAGACTTACATTTCATGGTGTTCGTCTCATAAATTCTCTTGGCATTCTTTTAGAATTCCTAGAATTTACAGTTTCTACAGGATGGTTTGGATAAATATTTGTCTGCAAGTTCCTTGAAAGGACAAATCTCTGCTCTTTCTGTTTTATTCCACAGAAAGATTGCTAAATTTCCTGATATTCACTGTTTTGTACAGGCTTTGGTTCGTATCAAGCCTGTCATTAAATCAATCTCTCCTCCTTGGAGTCTTAATTTGGTTTTGAAGGCTTTACAGGCTCCTCCATTTGAGCCTATGCATTCTTTGGACATTAAACTACTTTCTTGTAAAGTGTTGTTCCTTTTGGCCATCTCTTCTGCTAGAAGAGTTTCTGAATTATCTGCCCTCTCTTGTGAATCTTCTTTTCTGATTTTTCATCAGGATAAGGCAGTTTTGCGGACTTCATTTAAATTCCTACCTAAGGTTGTGAATTCTAACAACATTAATAGAGAATTTGTTGTCCCTTCTTTGTGTCCTAATCCTAAGAATTCTTTGGAGAGATCTTTACATTCTTTGGATGTGGTGAGAGCTCTGAAATATTATGTTGAAGCTACTAAATATTTCAGGAAGACTTCTAGTCTATTTGTTATCTTTTCTGGTTCCAGGAAAGATCAGAAGGCTTCTGCCGTTTCTTTGGCATCAGGGTTAAAGCTTTTGATTCATCAAGCTTATTTGGAGTCGGGTCAAGCCCCGCCTCAGAGAATTACAGCTCATTCTACTAGATCAGTTTCCACTTCTTGGGCTTTTAAGAATGAAGCTTCAGTTGATCAGATTTGCAAAGCAGCAACTTGGTCTCCTTTGCATACATTTACTAAATTCTAGAGTTTTTATGTATTTGCTTCTTCAGAAGCAGTTTTTGGTAGAAAAGTTCTTCAAGCAGCTGTTTCAGTTTGATTCTTCTGCTTATGATTTAAGTTTTTCCTTTCATTTATGAGAATAAACTTATATTTGGGTTGTGGATTAATTTTTTTCAGCGAAATGGCTGTTTTTATTTTATCCCTCCCTCTCTAGTGACTCTTGCGTGGAGTTCCACTTCTTGGGTATTGCTATCCCATACGTCACTAGCTCATGGACTCTTGCCAATTACATGAAAGAAAACATAATTTATGTAAGAACTTACCTGATAAATACATTTATTTCATATTGGCAAGAGTCCATGAGGCCCACCTTCTTTATGGTGGTTATGATTTTTTTGTATAAAGCACAATTATTTCCAAATTCCTTTGTTGATGCTTTTTACTCCTTTCTTTTTCACCCCACTCCTTGGCTATTCTTTAAACTGAATTGTGGGTGTGGTGAGGGGTGTATTTATAGGCATTTTGAGGTTTGGAAAACTTTGCCCCTCCTGGTAGGATTGTATATCCCATACATCACTAGCTCATGGAATCTTGCCAATATGAAAGAAATTAATTTATCAGTTAAGTTCTTACATAAATTATGTTATATAGGTGAAGATATATATATCTATACTATAAAAGTGTTTGTTACGCTTCTATCACCGTCGTCAGTTGTGAGCGCAGCCAAACAAAGCATTTAATGGGACAGTATACACCAATTTTCATTTAACTGCATGTAATAGACACTACTATAAATATTAATATGCACAGATACTGATATAAAAATCCAGTGTAAAACAGATTAAAAACTTACTTAGAAGCTCCCAGTTTAGCTCTGTTAAAAAGATTAGTTAGAACACTGAAAGTGGGAACTATTCAGACACTCCCCCTCCCCCTTCCTCTGCATATGAAAAGACTCTTTACACAAACAGGAGCAAGCTGGACTACATATACGTCAGTATTCTCACAAAACTTTGGGGCGTGGTCTGTAAAATCAGCGCAAAGTTATTTAAAAATAAGCAAAACTATAAAAAAAAAGAAAAAAAAAAGCTGTATAGGCTATATAAATGGATCATCTACAAAACATTTATGCAAAGAAAAATCTATTGTATAATGTCCCTTTAATAGGCTGACCATATTGCCGCTTTAAAAAGGGACACATATGAAAAATACATATGTCAGGGCTGTTTAAAGAAATGCTTTGAATAATGTTCTGTTATAAGAACCCTGACATATGTATTTTTCATATGTGTCCCTTTTTAAAGCGGCAATATGGTCAGCCTACCCTTTAACTAAAAAAAAACCTAACCGCCGGCACAAAATATTAACAGAAAAAACCTAACCGACCGCATAAAATAATAACAAAAAAACCTAACCGCCCGCACGAAGTATTAACAAAAAAACACCTAAACGCCCGCACAAAGTATTAACAAAAAAAAACTAACCGCCCGCAAGAAATATTTAAAATACCTAACGCAAAATGTACCTCTAAACCACCAACCCCAACATCACAAAATAATAAAATAAATAAACCCCTAATCCGCAAATTAATATATTAACCCTTAAACCGCCAAACCCACACAACACAAACTACCTAATTACACTATTAACCCCTAAACCGCAAAAACCTCTACAACCCCAATTACCTAATAACAATATTAACCTCTTAACCGCCAACCCCCCACAACGCAAAAACAATTATCTAATCACTAACCTAAAAACACAAATTAACCCCAATTATTTTACAAGATTTAAGATTAAATTAAAAAAAAAATTACAAGAAATTTAAAAAATCTAATATTACAAAACAAACAACACTAAAATTAAAAAAAATAAAACAAATTAAAAGAAAATAAAAAATAAACGTAATTATCCAAAATATTTTTTTTGTAGGGCATTACCCTAAAATAAACAGCTCTTTAATTTAATAAAAAATTACAAAGTACCCCCTAACAGTTACCCCCCCACACACCCAACCACCCATTGCCCTAAAGCGATCATCTCTTTTAACCTAAATAAGGTAAAAAGTAAAAAACCTAAGTCTAAAAAAACCTAAGCTACCCATTGCCCCTATAGGGGCATTTGTATTTGCATTGCCCTTAAAAGAGCAATAAGATATTTTGCTGCCCCTTAAAATGTAAAAAAATCCCTAATCTAAAAAAAAAGAAGAAAAACACCCCAAAAAATAAAAATAAGTCTAACCCCAAAATAGGTACTCACAGTTCCTGAAGTCCGGCGGAGAAGGTCTTCTTCCAGGCAGCGAGATCTTCTTACATCCCGGAGACCTCTTCTATTTTCATCCAGGGCGAAGGTGGCGCGGAGCAGAGGTGACCGTGGAGCAAGAACCCTGGCCGCGGAGCCATCCAGCGTGGAGGATCCTCTTCATGCAGTCGCTACCTCACACTGAAGATTGAATGCAAGGTACTCCATTTATATTGGGGTACCTTTGTTGAAGAAAAAATCAACATAAGACAACTATTAGTTAGTAAATTCTAATATTAATTGCTTATTAAGGCTTCTGTACTGACTTATTTACTATCTAGTATTTTATCAATTTAAGTCTTTTCATTTGGGGACCATTACTATATTTTTCTAAATTGTTCTACTTTTTGATTGCACAAACTTCCTCTTTTTCTTTTTATTTCCCCTATATGGATATGATGTTATTGAATCAGTCTAAATTGTATTTAATATGAATTGAGAATATGTGACTTCAAAATTTAATTAAGTCATATTTGTGTAATCCATATATTGTTTATGATCATGCTATGTGTGAAACTGTTCTGTCCCTTTAAATAGGCATCTACGGGGTTTCTCATACCTGGGGGCTCAGGTGTATTTAAGAAGCATGATTATGCTAACTTATCAGTCCATGAATAAGGCAGAGGGCTGCCGAAACGCGTAGGACCTGTTTTTTTTACCCCTGATGCAAGGGTTATATGCTTTTTATGCAATTTTATCTTTCTCCAATAAAGTCATTTTTATTGCAATATGCCTGGAGGTCTCGCTGGTTCCTTTAAAATAAGACAACTGGACCAAATTTAAAAGGTTATAATTGTACAATTAAACAGGATTACAGCATAATGACAACAGGTCATTCTACATAGTAATACAAAGTTTTACGCGCAGCCTCAGATAAGAACAGTGTCTCTTTTATAGCCCATGTGCTGTGCTTCTGAACCAACCAAGGATCTTCCCAAGTAGGCAATTCAGCAGTCTTCTTTATCTGCCCCATGCAGATTTGGGTGTTGTTACTTTAGCTAAAAAGACTTATTTTGCATGCTCAGCAGAAAAGAGCTGAACTGACAAGAAATGTAACTGCTTTAAAATTACTACTGTCAGCCCATTATAACACATAAGGGAAAATATACAGAATTAAAATATTTTCCCTAACATTTCTCACCCTTTTGATAATTTTATTATCGCATATATTTATATATTACCTTGCGTTTATTATCACACCATTATTACCTTGTGTCTCTCATTTGACTAACAGCCTTCCTACCTGGAAATGACCCCTTAGACAGACTGTATATCACTGAGTATACAGATAAGCTGCATAGACAGTGGGATGCTGAACCTCCATTCCAGATCTGCCTACATAGTTATAATTTCCTCTAAGCATTCACACATCTTTATTGGTAACACACAAACACAAAATATGCAATCTTTATCTAAACAGATAACAACAGCAGCCAGAACTGCATCCCTTCACAGGCCTAGGTCCAAATCCTGTAGTAGGCCCAAAGCTGATGAGGTGCAATTGTGGGGACCCCCCCTCGCAGAGATGAGATCTTCCACCTGTCTTCTAAAATGACTGGAGGGTCTGCAGGGGAGGCAGGTAGCTGAACTAGGTTATCAGTCGGTCATCTCTGTGGCTGTTGTATCATCACCCTAAACAATCGGTATCTTCATCTATTTGCTGCAATGAGAAACACAAATAATTAACAATTTCCAAACAATTAGGCACATTAGAATTACTCCTATCACTACTACTATGGGTTTTAAAAGATTTGTAAGCATATTGTTAAAGCAGGTTCCAATGGATCCCATCCAGGAGAATGGGTTCCATCCCTCCTTAGCTATATCTCTAGATTGTTGTTGTAATTCTTTTACTTTGCTCACGTGTGCTTTATGTGAGGTCATGGGAATCCTCCACCCAGGTACAACATTCCGACCCAATAATCTTACATGTCCCCCCTTCAATGGCAAGTAGGTAATCAAGAGCCATCCTATTCTGCAGAGCCACTTTTCTAACTTGGGCTAACTCTTAATTAAGGGCATGTATAGAACTTGTAGTCTCATTAATAATCCCATCCATAATACTAGCATATTTGTTAATTCTATTTGCTAGCTCAATTCCCCAACCTGTCCAGGCAGGGAACCACATCCAGGCTTTATCTGCAGATGATAATAATTCTCGCTTATACCTTGTTTCCCCTAGGGTTGTTTCAAACACTGAAATATTTGAGCGCATTCTAATGGCTGGTACAACTCTTCCTATGGTAGAATTACCCCATGCTCCCATGGGAAGCCATGAGTAGGCTTTATTACCACAAATGTGTCCTTATTTCAGGACCATTGGAATTATCTTACCATGCTTTCCCAGCCATAGTTGAAACCATCTCATATTGTTATATAACTGAGTTTGACAGCTCCATCCATCATTGTCTGTCTGTTCAAGACAGGCACAGCTAGGGGCACACAAAGCTTTTAACGTTGAACAAAAACATAAACTGTTACAATCAGCAGTTACCGTATCACATGGTGCTTCTTTAGGTTCCATATTAAATGTTAAAGTGGCATTTCTACAATCTGTTTCCCCCACATATACCTTGGGCAAACTAAATATGCGACCTCTCATGTTTGCTATGTGATTAACATACATTGGCCCTAGACACATTGTAGGTGTAGAAACTATACCAGCAAGTTCTAAGTATGTACCTTGATCTGAGATAGCATTATGAACAGAGTGATCTATATCTATTTGAACATCACAGCTGTAATCTGTCACATTTAAATCATTCATTGATATTGGTACACATATTAAAGGGATTCTTTTATGATTGGCAGGAACATGAGAGCATATCCAACAGTCTGTGGCATTTAGCTGCTTGGCGGTTTGTTGGTGTAAAAGCCAGATGGAATTTGTCCATTTGTCGCCCTTCACTGGCGTATAGAGGTATAAAACACAAAGAAAGGGACAAAGAAAAAAACAGGACAGTATATGCATTTTGGTAGTTCGTTAACCCTCTTTGTCCCCAGTGGTCTCACCCTTTTTTACACAGGTTTTTGTCACCGGCCTGGAAGTTCACTTTCTTACAGTGAGAGGCGTGTATCCAGTTTGGTTTCCATTCCACTTTGACAGAGGTAGGCGTGGTCAGTAACACCTGGTATGGGCCATCAAATCGGGGCTCTAAGTGTCTCCTAAGCATAACGGGAGTCTGTATATATGTTCACAGTCTTCCCTTCTGCCAATTCACATGACATAGTCAGGGCAAGCATCTCAGCGCTTTGTGCTGAATGTATGCCAGGATCAAGGGGCTCAGAGTACAGAATGGAGGTGTCATCCGCTATGGCAAACCCAGCGGCAAAGCCTCCCTCTGGTCTCTGCAGTCTAGACCTATCTACATAAAGAGTCATTTCAGCATTTAGGATGGGGTCATCCAGAACAGAACCGGGAGGAACATAGTATAACTCTATCTCCTGCTCACAGTCGTGTCCTGAGTGCTGTTCCCAATTTTCATCCTGAAGTGGCAAAAGGATAGCTGGATACAAAACATTGCACCTGAGAATGACAATGTTAGACGGTACCAGCAAGGAAATTTCATATTTAGTTAGTCTGGCTGCAGAGAGGTGTCTGGTTGTCAGGCTGTGGAGCACTGCTTGTACAGCATGAGGGACCATAAAAAAACAACTGGTTCCCAAGGACAATGTCAGTTGTTTTTTCAACTAGCATTGCTGCTGCCGCAACTGATTTTACACATGCTGCTCCTGCTAGTATTACAGAATCCAACTTGGCACTGAAGTACCCCACTGGTTTCTGTTTCCCCCCATACTTCTGGGTAAGGACTTCCGAAGCCTGTCCCTCCTGTTCATGGCAGAACAGGTAGAAGGGCTTATTATAGTTTGGGAGTGCCAATGATGGGGCGCAGAGTATAGCAACCTTTAATTGGTCCACAGCCTGTACTTCCTCTCCAGACAGCTCTATGTGTCCAATCTGAGTGGTTAGACCATATAGAGGAGCAGCAAGTTGATACATATTAGGTATCCACAGTCTACAGTACCCAACTAGTCCAAAAAAGGCTCTGATCTGTTTGGCATTCTGTGGATATGGTGCTCTCTGTGGTGCTCTCTCATGGAGACTCTATCTGTAGTGATATGTTTAGAGTCCCGTAATATACAGTGCCCCAGAAAAAATGACTTTTTCCTGGCAGAACTGTAATTTACTAAGGGATACCTTGCATCCCTCAGTGTTCAAGTGGGAGAGCAGTGAAGCAGTCGCACTGGCGCACAGCTCTTTCGAGGAGGCTGCCAGCAGGATATCATCGACATACTGCACAATAGTCACCCCAACTAATGCCTGCCACCTATCTAGGACCTGTTTCATAACTTGACTAAATTCAGATGGCGAAGAGACCATCCCCATTGGCAATCTCGACCAAGCATACTGTTGTCCTTCAAAAGTGAAGACAAACAGGTCTTGGAGGTCAGTATGTACAGGAACACAAAAGAAAGCATCAGCCAAATCTATCACACTGAACCAGGAGGCATCTGACGGAATTTCTCCTAGAATAGTGTGAGGATTTGGGACAAGTGGGGCATCTTCCTGAATAATTTTATTCACTGCCCATAAATCATGAACTTGGCGGAACTGACCTGGTTTCCCTGGCTTAGCCACGGGATACAGGGGTGTATTTACAGGTGATTTTGTGGGAATCAGGATCCCCTGATTCACAAAGTTTTTAATTTGGTCTCTTATGCCATTTATTTGTTTCATACTGAGGGGGTATTGTGGGATCCTGGGTAATTTAGCTCCGGGTCTGAGCTTGATCACCACTGGGTCCGCTTGTTTTATTAGACCCACTGGACTACCTTTAGTAGCCCAAACATCCAGGGGAACATCCCTCAGGTCAGGTGGAATATCCTGCTCTAGAGGGATGTATACTGCCATCAAGGGTACCAGACTCTCCAGAGTGTTGTGATCATCAGATCCTACTAGAGTAGTCACTATTGGTCCATCCTCTGTATATTGGATGTTTGCTTTCAACTTCATCAGTGCATCTCTCCCCAGCAAATTGCAGGGAACAGTATCACTGAGAACAAAGGAGAGGGATGTGTTAACTTGACCTATAGTTACAGGGGTTTCTACAGTTTCCTTTAGCATGATAGTTTTACCCGCTAGTCCCATAGCATCAATTTGATCTTTTGAGAACACTGTGGGCTGCTCTAGTATCCACCAAACACTCCACAGTATGGTATGGCATGTCAGAGAGAGTCAGGCAAACAAAGGCATAACCCCCTTTGCTCTCAGATATGATTGGTAGCACTGGAAGCCCAACCCGTCAATTGCTCTCTTGTCTTCCCCGTTTTGGAGCTGTGCAGTCTCTTGCAAAATGACCCGGTTTGTCAGAGTTATAGCATTTGGCTTTTCTGGGTTCCCCCTTATTTGTTCCTTTAAACTGTTTCCCTTGGGGTTTCCCAGGAGCACTCACTAGCATTACCCTTTGTGCTTTCTTTTCCTGTACTTCTTCTATGTTCCTTTGTATTGAGCTTGCTAAGCTCATTAGTGCTGGGACTAATTTATCTCGCCAATCAGAATGGGCGGAAACCAATTTATCATGGATTTCTTTATTCAGTCCCGACACCAATGTGGCAGTGAGCATTTTTCCCATACCTTGGTCTTCAAGGTTACCTCCCGCCTCCTCCACAGCTTTCCTAAACCTTTCAAAGCAGTCCTCTACTGGTTCTTTAGCTTTTTGTTGGAAAGTTGTCACCCGAACCAAAGACTGCGGAGGGAACACCTCCGTGATTTTATGCTTGAGCTGGTCAACATATTCCAATTCCCTCCGTGGGGTATTCTCTACCTCTGATGGGTTAAGTGGCAGAATAAGTTTAGTACAGATGGTAGCGGTGTCTATTTCACCGGCCACAACCCTTATTATCTGCAACAGATCTCTCCATGTGGGGTTGTAGCTGACAGTAATATTGTACAGCTCATTTACAAACCCATATGGATTGCTCCATGGTTTAGGGACAGACAAGAGAAATCCCTTGATTTCTCCAGGTGTCCATGGGACATGCTGGGTAACACTACGGTCTGCCTGACCGTCTGTGCCTGGGATAAATTGTTCTCTGAAGGCCCGAAGCAGAGACCCAAAGTGAAAAAAGTTCCCCAGTCATTCTGCCCACCTCCTCAGAGTCCACTTTGGGAGTAATTAGGAGTTCTCCTTACACCCCACAAAATACTTTTCCTCCCCTTGGGGCATACAGTTCTTGCCATGATGTGGTATGGGGCAGTAATGTTGGGGCAGTGGCCTTAACCTGGGGTTCAACATATAAATGGGGGTATAAAGGAAGAGGAGATTGCAATCCTTCAGTGAGGGACACCGTGGTTAGGCTAGCAGTAGTCTTTGGTCTGGCCCCTAGGTCTACTAGGGCCTCTGCATTGCCCACGGTATGCTCCACTAGAGAGACTGCAAGCTGCTCTATCTGTTCTGCCTCTTCCCTATCTGAGTCTGACTGACTTCCTTCTCCTAACTGGTCTTTTTGTCCTGGCTTGGTTTCTATGGTAAAAATACCTTGGATCTGTTGCTGTCTCTGATAGGATTCTACAGTTCATCTGCTCCAAGCTTCCTTCTCATTAGAACAACAATGAAGCAATAAGATGCGCTGAATCAAAAATGTAATATGCTGGAAAAGAATATTTATTGGAAGTCCAAAAGCTGGTGTAAAGCTTTTGGACTTCCAATAAATATTCTTTTCCAGCATACTACATTTTTGAGTCAGCGCATCTCATTGCTTCGTTGTTGTTCTGTTCACTAGCGGTTGGGCATACCGCTTTCAAGATCTGCTGCTCATTTGCTGTATCCACCTTGGACCCCGGGCTTACTCTCTGCCCCTCTGAGTCTTGCTCTGAACCAGAGCGCCTAGCTACGTCACTGGTGACGCACCAGGAAGTGCACCCTTACTACGACCAAGCCTCTTTGCACACCAGGAAGGACATGCAGGCTGCCCCCCCCGGAAAGGTTTCATTGCCAGTCCATGAGGAAGTACAGCAGTGTGCCCAGGCATACCACCAGACCAGTGGAGGGTAAGAGACTTTGGCTGATGATATATTACCCCAGTGACTTGTGTATATTTACCCACACCTTTGACATCTAGGCTGACACTTAAGGAACTGTTGGAGGGTTCTGCTTTGAGTTCCTTGGTTTGGATAAATATAACTATTTTTTTACTGCTTGTCCCTTCACACACGGACAGTATTGGGACACATACCCCTATTTTGGGTCTCCAGCATATACCTCTGGAGAACTCAGGGGTCATCATCTGAACACTTTGCTTATTTTGCCTTCTCATTAGGCTTTATCAATTTTTTCTTAACATTTTTATAGAGATTCTCCCAGTGGGATACCCTTTGGGAATCCCAATATCCATTCCCTTAGTCAGCTTGCACCATTTAGGCAGATGCCGGCTAACCCACGTGCCATATTTTTTATTCATTTCCTCCTGTGGGTTAGAAGGAAATTTTGAACGCCCATTGCTTAAGGATGACCTCGTGTCACCCTTGCTAAGATCGTTGCTTATAACCTAGTTATGATGGAGGGGACTCTTACCCTTCTGTCTCGACTCTTAGCAGTAGTGTGACTGTGGCTGTCAGGGAAGGTCCCACACTAAAAATCCCTGCTGGTAATCCCACCAAATGTTACACCCAGCCCAAATAATAAACAGTAGGGAGACAAACCCAAAAAAGTACCTGGACTCTTATATCATTAAAGTCATAGTCAAACATGCTAGGGTGCTTACATCAACAGTTTTATATATCAGGAGAGACAAGTCTGCTACAGCTCAGGGATGCGCCCTTCAGTATAGGAGCATGCAAGCTCAAACCAGTGTGTCCAAGGTTTTCAGTAGCAAAGCCAAGAGGTGATCAAAGATCAGAATTCGCCCTTGTTCTCTGGGAATAGCACTGTACCCAATAGCAGCAGTGGACTGAAGTTGAACTTAATCAACGGTGTCCAAAGGCCAAGCACAGGGAGTACCCAGAGACTTTGTACTAACAGACCAAGGCAGACTAGTAAGAAATTCTGCACCAACCCACACTTAACCTTCTGTTGTCCCTTTGCTGTGCAGACAATGTTAGTAACAGTTTACTTGACAAACACAGAAAATAGAAAACATTTGTGTCTGAGGACAGTAGGGTCCTCTTACTTAACACACTACTGCTCCCACTTGTTTTCTCTGCAGAGCGGCGTCTTGGAGCAGTACATTCACACGCCATAAAGGACCGCTTACACTCATACATTCATAACAAAAGATGTTAAAACATAAAAACAGCTATCTTAGGTTCTTGGGAGTTTGTACTCACAACAGGACAGAGGGTTTAGGAATCAGAAGATAAGAGAGCAAATTGAGACACAAAGGTTCTCACCTGTTGGCGCCAGGGGTCTCCTGTCCTCAGGTTCCAGTCCTGGTTCCATCCACAATCGCTTTCAAACTCCCGGGTTTCGGCACCAAATTGTTGAAGAAAAAATCAACATAAGACAACTGGACCAAATTCAAAAGGTTATAATTGTACAATTAAACAGGATTACAGCATAATGACAACAGGTCATTCTACGTAGTAATACAAAGTTTTGCACACAGCCTCAGATAAGAACAGTGTCTCTTTTATAGCCCATGTGCTGTGCTTCTGAACCAAGCAAGGATCTTCACACGTAGGCAATTCAGCAGTCTTCTTTATCTGCCCCATGCAGATTTGGTTGTTGTTACTTTAGCTGAAAAGACTTATTTTGCATGCACACCAGAAAAGAGCTGAACTGACAAGAAATGTAAATGTTTAAAAATTACTACTGTCAGCCCATTATAACACATAAGGGAAAATATACAGAATTAAAATATTTTCCCTAACACCTTGCATTCCTATTGGCTGAAATTTTAAAATCAGCCAATATGATGAGAGCTACTGAAATCCTATCACCTGATTTGAACAACCAATAGGATTTCAGTAGCTCTCATCCTATTTCCTAAATGGGGTACCTTGCATTCAATATTTAGTATGCGGCGGCGAACACATGAAAAGGATCCTCCACGCTGGTCCTGCTCCGCGATCATTGGTCCTGTTCCGCGGTCACCTCCACTCCGCGCCACCTTCCCTCCGGATGAAAATAGAGGATGTCCCTGCGCTGAATGAAGATGTCGCAGCCTGGAAGAAGACTTTCACTGCCAGACTTCAGGAACTGTGAGTACCAATTTAAGGGTTAGACTTAGGTTTTTGTTTTTTTGGGGGGGGGGGGGGTTTGAGTGGTTTTTTTTTAGATTAGGGATTTTTTTATTTTTTAATGGGCAGCAAAAGAGCTGATTGTCCTTTTAATGGCAATGCCCATAAAAATGCCCCTTTAGGGGCAATGGGTAGCTTTGGTTTTTTAGACAGGTTTTTTTATTTTTGGGGGTTGTGTGGGTTTACTTTTAGAGGGTAAAAAAGCTGTTTAACTTAAGGCAATGCCCTACAAAAGGCCCTTTTAAGGGCTATTGGTAGTTTATTGTTAGATTAGGGGTGTTTTTATTTTTGGGGGGTTATTTTTATAGGGGTATTAGATTAGGTTTAATTTTTTTTTTTTTTATTTTAAAAAATTTCCCCCAGTAATTTTTAATTGACTGCCCTCTAGGCAGGCTTATCGCCTAGTATATATATATATATATATATATATATATATATATATATATATATATATATATATATATATATATATATATATATATATATATATATATATATATATATGTAATCAATCCATCAGAAATGGCACTCACCGGTCTTGATCCAAATATCAGTTTAATACGTTTATGTATATTCTGTATATATAGGAATATCTATTAAAAAATACTTAGAACATATTCCCCTATGTGAAGAAGATTGGAATATAAAATAATTATAGTAAATACACAGTTAAAGACTTTATTAAATATGAATATTGCACAAATATGATTTTTCACGTTTTCAGATACTTGACTGCAAAGGGCTCCAATACAGTTCTATATATGACTATATGTGTATACATAAGTACTTATGTGTTTATATGTATGTATCTCTAAGTTAAAGCCCTTTGTCACCTGTGACCTTATATCTTTGAGTCCTTATAACTTTTCTATGCAATATTTTTTTTAAATAATTTTTATTAGATAGTGTTATTATGAGTGTAACTGTGCTGTGCAAGGTATTTTTTATGTGTTTTGCGCACATTTTTTGTCTCACATAACAGTTAACCAGAGCCCTGAAGTCGCGCTAACAAGACGCAATTTAAATTTATTTGCTCTCAAGCGAACACATTTACTTTCAACTCACATTACGCGCGCTACTTCTGAAGTACTCAAAGAGCCGTGATAAACCTCGTATCGCTAACGTGCAACTGTTAACGCGTCACTCGTAATCTAGCCCAAAAGCAGATTTCTATCAAAGAAATGCACTTTCTTTCATTTTTCATAGGAATTTTAACAGTTGTACAGTTGTACATTTTATCTATGATAGAATATATGTTATATACAGTATATATATATATAGCAACAAAGAAACTTGCACTCACTGGACTTTTTATCAAAACTTTACTTGGCAGAAAGTAGTGACGTTTTGAGGACAGTGTATCCCCTTCCTCAGACACTGTCCTCGAAACGTCACTACTTTCTGCCAAGTAAAGTTTTGATAAAAAGTCCAGTGAGTGCAAGTTTCTTTGTTGCTGTATACCTAACTTCACTAGCGCCCTGGCAGTTGTGATTAAGTGAGAGTGCACATCTCTGCTAACGTATACAGTATATATATATATGTTATATAAGTATAATGTTTCTTTAAATGAAAGTAAAAATTAAACACACGGATCAGAGCTGCAATTTTGTAACCCTTTTTATTATCAAATTATCTTGGTATTCTTTGTTGAAAAGCATACTTAGGTAGGCTCAGGAGCTAGTTGCTGATTGGTGGCTACACACATATGTCCTCAGTTGGCTTCCAGTAGTGCTTTGCTACTCCTGAGCTTACCTAGGAGGGAGTTAAACATAGTTACATGCACGTAACAGTGCAATAATAAAATCCTGTAACACCACAGAACATTTCCTTTCTGCACCAGTCACACAAATTGGGGAACTTTCTTGGGATAAGAGAATTTCTAGACAGTAGATCAGACTGTGTGATATTATGAATTTGTACAGACGGCACAAGCACTGACCCCTGGGGGGCTTCCTGCACATATCGAATGATGTATACCCCTTGGATTGATCACTCAGCGGCTTATGCACAATGTCATTACTAACAACACTGTCATACACAGCACTTAAACTCTCAGCATATTCTGTTTTACAGATTACTGATTCATACTAATCAGATAGGACTGATATCCCCTTGAGATCAGTGCATATGTATTATATACACAGTAATATAATCATCTTGTGTCCTTGTCACTAGTGATCCTGGCCTTGGGCTGTACACAGATTGCTTTTGTTAGTAATCTAAAAGAACTACTTCCTACAGATATTTTGTCTAATCTTCAAAATTCAGAATAACTAAAAATGACATTTAAAAAAAAATAATGGCAATCTGGTAGTTGTATGTTATACACACAATACATGGAAAATGATATGTATCATTAACCACTTAAGTGCTGTCATGTATTAATGAGCATTCAGAACTTGGGATACAATGTAGCAATTTTCTTGGTCATGATTGATGTTTATAGAGCAGGACAGAGGGGGGTGAAAGGGCAAATGCTGTGCAGATGCTTTAACAACTGGAAACACTTATTCCGCAGTGCTATGAAAACAGAGAGAGAGATACTAGGAAACGAACAAACATCTGTTCACCGTATGCTTCAAGTCTACATCACTCAAATGGAAACAATAAAAATAAAGGCAAATCCTAGACACAGTCGTAATAAAATTTACTGTCCAAGGGAAATCAGGAAAAAATGGTGGAAAAAAAGAGGCATCATCTATAGTACAATCCAGAAAAAAAAATCTGGAATCTGATAGATTGTAAAAAAGCCGAAGGATTTAATGTCCAGGAATTAATACCAGAGATGAGAGGATCAGACTCATTCCACTTACTAAATATAGAGAGTTCCTTTTTAAAGTTACGGTAAAGGCACTTACAATGTAAAAATGCACTGTTTTTTTTTTTACTAAAGCATTTTGTTTTTACTATGTGCGTAGACAACGTTCACAGGCAGGCAACCTGTCCACCCCCTCTGAAACTTTGCTTACGTAAAAAGTCAGGCACACTTTTACAAGCACACACCTAGATTAAAACTAGCTCTTCCATTGTTTTGTAATTGTCTCTATGTGCTTTGCACCCAGGTTAACTTCCTGAGTCACTGAAATCTGTGCAGCTGGCTGTGAGTGCTGGTGAGCACCCAGGGCTATGATGTTTGCAGGGTCATAGGAGTTGTGTCCAGTCAGGTCAGTGTAATCTATTTCCGTGTTCTGTATGTGTCTAGGGAAATTACGAAGGGCCTGTGTCACCCTTGTTTGTATCTCAGTGTGTTTGGTTGTAGACAAGCATTTTCTTGCTGTAGGTAAAGGACCCAGGGAGGAAGAAACATTTTAGTGGTCCTGGGCCTATCATCATTTGGCCAACTGATGTGATTAACTCTTCCATTTTGCTTTTAATATATATAAATAAAATATTTTCTCATCATAATGTATTTTTGGGCTGGCTGATAGATTTTAAAATATGTTTCAAGCCCGGCCTTATATCTAAACATAAGCACTCACTTGAGTCAGTCTTTTGAAAACTTGCATTTAAATTTGACACGTGTATGTGTCTTTCAGAAAGTTTTTAAAATAAAATATTTAAACAATTAAGCAAATAAAATCACTGTTATGAATTATTCATATTTTACAGCTTGGAGCACAAAGATTTCACATAGAGAAATTCAAGGTTCACTTAATGTGTTTCTGGAGCAGTAAATTACCCAGCATGAATCTCTGAAATAGACCAACAAATACTAACTGGACATTACAAGAGGGAATCCACTGTTCACTATTTGACCTTAATTTCATGTTTTAATTGGAATGAATTAGCGATTAGGAAGCCATTGCTGACACTCTGCATGATTAACTTGATACTGACATCATGTAAAATGTTTTATTACCGTTTTACATGTTCTGTGTAAGTATGTTTCCAGGTGTTGCAATTTAAAGATAGTTTTACATTATTTTCATATATTAGGTGCGCAGTTATTTTGCCTTTTCTCTTGACACTTCAGTCTTTCAGTGGTGGCTGATCAAGTATTTTCCATAACCGTAAGTTTATTTAGAACTAGATTACAAGTGGATATTACAAGCGATATTAGTGCTCCAATTTGTAATACCAGAGCACGCTAATGTGCGCTGGTATTATAAGTAAATCGCAATGCGAAAGTTAGCTTGTTTTCTCATTGCTAGGGAGCATTGCGATTAGGAGAGCGTGCTTCCATAGTCTACTATGGGAACCTCGTTCTGATGCTGTCAGAGACGGCATCAGAACATCGTGCAGCAAAGGGGGTAAGTTGTGCATCGATGGGCAGCATTTTTAAATATATATGAATCTATACTTATATATTTATGTGTTAATATGGATATACACATATTAGCATACATACAGTATATATGTATATAGGCATATACATATATATTTACTGGGAACACACAAACAATTCCCAAAGACCGCAATGTAAAGGCACTTCTCAATGTAAAGGCACTTTTTCCCACACCCCACTCCCACCAACTTTAACGCCCCAAAGCATTATCTTGAGGGCATTTTGGGGTATATTTAGAAAATAAACCAGATATCTTATCTCTGGTTAATTTTCGGGATGCTAATTGCTACTCAGAGCTTGCAGTATCAATAACCAGCCCCATGTAATGGTTGGTTAATTATGGCACGATATAATTTAGCAATCCACTTGTAATTGAGCTCTTAGTATTTTAATACAGGAACCAGACATTTATTCAGTAATTTATGTCCATTTGTTTCACAATTTAACTTAAACATAGCTGACATAACATTAAAGATCCCATCATGAGTGAAAGATCCCATCACTGAATGAAATAAAACTCTCAAGAATCTAACTAGAATCTATCAAATGATAGTGTAAATACTGGAGGAGTTGAGTGAGTTGTGAATCTACAAGAACGTATTAGCAGACCCTTACATACACCACTTCCAGAGAACCCAGAATGAGACAGGTATACTGGAGAAGGAGTTGTCACGGGGGCAGGAGACAACGTGCCATGAAATTCAGAGCCATAGTCAGAAGTAAACTGAGGTCCAGTCCATGCCAGCAGAGATACTAGGGGGCAAGGCAAAAGATTGGGTCATACGAGAAGCCAAAGGGTCAAGCCAAAGCTCAGGTCAGTCAAGTATTATATCACAAGGAGAAGGAAAAAGACAGTATACATAATAGGGTCAGGTTCTAAAACAGGTAGATAGTCCTCTCAAAACTGATAAAGGTCACCAAAGCTCAGGTAGCCAGAAATCATGAGGTAGCACAAAACTGAAGGCAAGTAAGGGAAGCAGGGAAATCAAGAAGGTCAATTAGGGTAACTGGAATCTAGGGGAACTAGTGACTTAACACCAAAATAACCAAGCACCTTCTGAGAGCTCCTATGAGAATATATAAGCCATGCATGACATCAGATAGGAGCACTTCAGAGGTAAGGCCCGGGAGATTCAACCACGCTTAAGGACGTAGCACAGATTCTGACGAGAAGTCTGAAGTTATGTTGAGGAGATCCAACCGCTCTAAAGTTGAAGGGTAACGTGAGTTCCAATGTGCCGAAGGAGGTTGTTAGCGGGCCTGGGAACAGATGTCGGCAGGTGAGTAACACTGACAGCTGGGCACAGACTTTTCTTTTCTATTTTTTCCATAAAATTATGATGGTCCACAGTCCCCCATAACATATGGGATATTTTTCACCACTAGGCAGAGGTCAAGAACTCATACAACTTTAAATCCCTCCCACCTCTCTCTAGTTTTGTTCTTGGTCTCATAGGTGAAGGTTGAAAATAGAGGTTGTTCCAGCTACATGCTTATGGGTTTAATTTGGCTCAGATCAATGTGAGACACAGAGTCCCTGGGATTTATCATTCATAAGGAACATAGAAGAGAAACTTTGCAGCAGCTAAATGATACAGGGACATAGGAATACCCTGTTATGTGCACAAGTAGTTCCATATGGGACTTCAGCCATAACTACCATCAGGCATTTCTTGCAAGGATTTATCATGCTTGGTAAGCCAGTGGAGGGTTGCTGCTTAAGTTGATTTTTTATTAGCATACACACAGCCCAGAGGCTATTTGTAGGTACTCTAACACAGGTAAAGCATGGCCAGGGGACTTAGCTTGCCCTCCTCATGTCACACTTTTTTCTCTTTTTCAGGCCCCTACTTGTCCTATACGTATAAGGAACATAGCCATGTAAGACTGTTTAAAGCACTAAATCTGTGCCTGTCTCTTTCAGTAGAAGAAGCTCTGGTTAGGCAGGGGAATTTGCTTTATTTATATAGAGGTTTAAAATGCTTGGTGCACACTTGTTTTAATAAATACTGACTTAAACGTTTTTTTTGCAGCAGCCTCACCCCCTTAGTGTTCCCAGGCTTTTAATCACGGAGCTAACTCAGATGTCTTAGACACAGCCTTTCACAGCATTTTAAGCCAGAAGGGGGGTGAGTACGTATACAGAAGCTGCCAGGGGGCATATTGGAGCACTTCAGTCTACTTAGGGACTGTAGTTTGATCTGATTTGAGGACATATTATAAGTGTCTGAGGGGTGTTTATGCTTAGTGTAGAAGTCTCTCTACCTATTTTCTGCACCTTTTTCTGTCTGGTGTCATTGTATATTTTATTTTAACATGGAACAAAATGACTCAGTCTCCACTGTTATTGCTATAGAGGAGTCAGTTTCTGATACTCCTCTTCCTACAAATTTATGTTTATTTTGCCAAACTGTTCAATCCAATTTGTGATAATTGTATACCTCATATTTTGCATGCAAACCATCCACAACCTTCCACTTCTCATAGGGTGATTTGTCGTGCACTAGTTACTCTGGGAGAAACTACAGATTTTTCTCCTGAATTTAAACATAAAGGGCTAGATTACAAGTGGAGCGCTAAATATCGCTTATGTGCAATATAAGCACTCAACTTTGTAATACCAGTGCGCGATAATTCACGATAATACAAGTAACTCGCAAGATAGCATGCTTCCATAGGCTCCTATAGGAGCCTAGTTCTGATGCCGTCAGAGGCAGCATTGGAACTGCACACAGGGGGTAAGTAGCGCAGCAATGGGCAACATTTTTAAATATATATATATTTAAATATATACTGTACATTTATATTTATGTGTTAATGTGTTTATATATACATATTAACACATAAATATATATGTATATAATCATATACATATATATTTATATTGTGGTCTATGGGAAAACACAATTCCCATAGACTGCAATGTAAAGGCACTTTTCAGTGCCGTTTTAACACCCCACTCCCACTAAGTTTAAAGCCCCAAAACTGCCTAGTGCAGTTATTTTTTATTTAAAAAAAATGCTACTTTTTTAATAAAAAACTATAATACCCTCCATTTTGAGGGCATTTGGGGCCCTTTTAGAAAATTAGCCAGACGTCTAATCTCTGGTTAATTTTCAAAGCACTAATTGCTACTGTGAGCTTGCAGTAGTAATAACCACCCACTTGAAATGGCTGGTAATTATCGAATAACCTGTAGTTGCACTGGCGTCATACTAATTTCTTCCAATACTGCAGGTAAATTCCCAGGCCAAATAGTAAATATACCACCAGTTCCCTTCCTAAACTTCTCTTTAATAGTTCTGTTCATTCTTATTACCTGTCTTGAAAACTGTGGATTACAAGAAATGTAAAACTTCAAGTCAATAGATAACATAATGCACACCATTTGCGATATCTGTGAGGTGAAAGGAGTTCCTTATCTGTATGGGACACCCAAAAATTTGAATCATTTCTTTGCATAGTATCTTAGCTACAGTGCGGGCATTGGTCCACAATGGTCCACAATATCTAGGACATACTTGTAGCGATCCTTAGCAGTTGTGTGAAATCAATCTGCAATACCTGCATGGGACCACATGAGGTTGGCAAGTGCTCATGTTTACCATGTACAAGGCCTCCAGGGTTGTTCCTGGCACAAGTTACACACCTATCCAGTTGTCAATCTGTGAAAGGTCTTTTTTGTCTTCTGTTTATTGATGTGACCAAAACCATGAAAATTACTAATAAACAGTGGTGCAGCTATTTGAGGCATCCCTACTCTCCCCTCATTGTCTGGCCAAAGGCCGTCAGGACCCTTGGTCAGACCTGTAGATACCCAAGTCTGTATAATAGCTTCAATTGCACCTAATTGAAGTATTTGCAAATCAACATCAATGGTTAGTCCAGGAATCATTACCATATGTAACTGTTCATGTGTGGTAGTGGTTAAGTATTTTGGGGTTGGCGGGTCGTCAAGTGTAGTGTTAATATTATTTTATATATACATAACCATTAGACATTTACATAAACATAAGTATACAGTTATGTAGTACAGTAATCATTATACATTTATATAAAACATAAGTATGCAGTTATGCATTACAATAATCATTATACATTTACATAAAACATAAGTATACAGTTATGTAGTAAAATAATTATTAGCCATTTATATAAAATATAAGTATACAGTTATGCAGTACAGTAATCATAAGACAATTACATAAGACATAAGTACAAAGTCATGTAGTACAGTAATCATTAGACATTTATATAAAACATAAGTATACAGTTATGTAGTACAGTAATCATTAGACATTTATAATAAAACATAAGTATACAGTTGTGTAGTACAATAATCATTATACAGTTTCAAAAAACATAAGTATACAGTTATGTAGTACAATAATCATTATACATTTATATAAAACATAAGCATACAGTTATATAGTACAGTAATCATTACACATTTACATAAAACATAAGTATACAGTTATGTAGTACAGTAATCATTAGACATTTATATAAAACATAAGTATAAAGTTGTGTAGTACAATAATCATTATACAGTTTCATAAAACATAAGTATACAGTTATGTAGTACAATAATCATTATACATTTATATAAAACATAAGCATACAGTTATATAGTGCAGTAATCATTACACATTTACATAAAACATAAGTATACAGTTATGTAGTACAGTAATCATTAGACAGTTATAAAAAATATAAAAATACAGTTATGCAGTACAGTAATCATAAGACTATTACATAAGACATACATAAACAGTTATGTAGTATAGTAATCTTTAGACATTTATATAAAACATAAGTATACAGTTATGTAGTACAGTAATCATCAGACATTTATATAAAACATAAGTATACAGTTATGTAGCATAATAATCATTATACAGTTTCATAAAACATAAGTACACAGTTATATAGTAGAAAAATGGAAAAATAGATGACGCTGGTCTGTACAGTGATGTTTCTCTATATGGCGAAGAGAAAAAGGGCTTGAGGTGTGTAGTACAGTAATCATCAGACATTTATATAAAATATAAGTATACAGTTATGTAGTACAATAATCATTATACAGTTTCATAAAACATAAGTATACCATTATATAGTACAGTATTAATTACATATTTACATAAAACATACATATACAGTTATGTAGTACAGTAATAATAAGACTATTACATAAGACATATGTATAAAGTTATATAGTACAGTAATTATTACACATTTACATAAAGCATAAGTATACAGTTATGTAGTACAGTAATCATTATACATTTATATAAAATATAAGTATACAGTTATGTAGTACAGTAATCATCAGACATTTATATAAAACATAAGTATACAGTTATATAGTACAGTAATCATTACACATTTACATAAAACATAAGTATACAGTTATGTAGTACAGTAATCATTAGACTATTACATAAAACATAAGTATACAGTTATGTAGTACAGTAATCATTACACATTTACATAAAACATAAGTATACAGTTATGTAGTACAGTAATCATTACACATTTACATAAAGCATACGTTTACAGTTATGTAGTACAGTAGTCATCAGCATTTATAAAAAACATAAGAATACAGTTATGTAGTACAATCATCATTATACAGTTTTATTAAACATAAGTATACTTATATGTAGAACAATAATCACTATACATTTATATAAAACATAAGTATACAGTGATATAGTACAGTAATCATTACACATTTACATAAAACATAAGTATACAGTTATGTAGTACCGTAATCTTTAGACTATTACATTAAACATAAGTATACAGTTATGTAGTACAGTAATCATTAGACTATTACATAAAACATAAGTATACAGATATGTAGTACAGTAAGCATTATACTTTATATAAAACATAAGTATACAGTTATGTAGTACAGTAATCATTAGACATTTACATAAAACATATGTATACAGTTATGTAGTACAGTAATCATTAGACATTTACATAAAACATAAGTAAACATTTATGTAGTACAGTAATCATTACACATTTACATAAAACATTAGTATACAGTTATGTAGTACAGTAATCATTACACATTTACATAAAACATAAGTATACAGTTATGTAGTACAGTAATCATTAGACATTTACATAAAACATAAGTATACAGTTATGTAGAACAGTAATCATTACACATATACATAAAACATAAGTATACGGTTATGTAGTACAACAATCATTAGACATTTACATAAAACATAATTATACAGTTATGTAGTACATAAAGCATTAGACATTTACATAAAACATAAGTATACAGTTATGTAGTAAAGTAATCATTATACATTTACATAAAACATAAGTATACAGTTATGTAGTACAGTAATCATTATACATTTAACATAGGTATATAGTTATGTAGTACAACAATAATTATACATTTATATAAAACACAAGTATACAGTTATGTAGTACAAGAATAAGTACATTTATATAAAACATAAGTATACAGTTATGCAGTACAGTAATCATTACACATTTACATGAAACATAAGTATACAGTTATGTAGTACAGTAATCATTAGAGAGTTATATAAAATATAAGTATAAAGTTATGTAGTACATTATTCATAAGACTATTACATAAGACATACGTATACAGTTATATAGTACTTTAATTATTACAAATTTACATAAAGCATTAGAATACTGTTATGTAGAATAGTAATTATTAGACATTTATATACAACATAAGTATACGGTTATGTAGTATAGTAATCATTAGACATTACATAAATCATAAGTATACAGTTATGTAGAACAGAAATAATTAGACATTACATAAATCATAAGTATACAGTTATGTAGTACAGTAATCAGACTATTACAAAAAACATAAGTATTCAGTTATGTAGTACAGTAATCATTAGACATTTATATAAATCATAAGTATACAGTTTTGTAGTACAGTAATCATTAGACTGATACATAAAACATAAGTATTCAGTTATGTAGATGTCGCGAACAGTTCGCCGGAGAACAGTTCCCGGAGAATATAGCTTGTTTGTGTTTGCCGCTGCGGGCGAACATATGCGATGTTCGATCCGCCCCCTATTCGTCATCATTGAGGAAATTTTGACCCTGTATCTCACAGCCTTCTGACACATTTGAGCCAATCAGCAGCAGATACTCCCTCACAGACCCTCCCAGCTCCTGGGCAGCAGGCATTTTAGATTCATTACGATCTTGCTTTCATAGACCTAGATTTGGAGTTTGGCGTTAGCCGTGAAAACCAGCGTTAGAGGCTCCTAACGCTGGTTTTAGGCTACCGCCGGTATTTGGAGTCACTCAAAATAGGGTCTAACGCTCACTTTTCAGCCGCGACTTTTCCATACCGCAGATCCCCTTACGTAAATTGCGTATCCTATCTTTTCAATGGAATTTTTTTAACTCCGGTATTTAGAGTCGTTTCTGAAGTGAGCGTTAGACATCTAACGACAAAACTCCAGCCGCAGGAAAAAAGTCAGTAGTTAAGAGCTTTCTGGGCTAACGCCGGTTTCTAAAGCTCTTAACTACTGTACTCTAAAGTACACTAACACCCATAAACTACCTATGTACCCCTAAACCGAGGTCCCCCCACATCGCCGACACTCAAATAAAATTTTTTAACCCCTAATCTGCCGACCGCCACCTACGTTATCCTTATGTACCCCTAATCTGCTCCCCCTAACACCGCCGATCCCTGTATTATATTTATTAACCCCTAATCTGCCCCCCTCAACGTCGCCTCCATCTGCCTACACTTATTAACCCCTAATCTGCCGACCGCAAAGCGCCGCCACCTACGTTATCCTTATGTACCCCTAATCTGCTGCCCCTAACACCGCCGACCCTATATTATATTTATTAACCCCTAATCTGCCCCCCTCAACGTCGCCTCCATCTGCCTACACTTATTAACCCCTAATCTGCCGAGCGGACCGCACCGCTACTATAATAAAGTTATTAACCCCTAATCCGCCTCACTAACCCTATAATAAATAGTATTAACCCCTAATCTGCCCTCCCTAACATCGCCGACACCTAACTTCAATTATTAACCCCTAATCTGCTGACTGGAGCTCACCGCTACTCTAATAAATGTATTAACCCCTAAAGCTAAGTCTAACCCTAACACTAACACCCCCCTAAGTTAAATATAATTTACATCTAACAAAATTAATTAACTCTTATTAAATAAATTATTCCTATTTAAAGATAAATACTTACCTGTAAAATAAATCCTAATATAGCTACAATATAAATTATAATTATATTATAGCTATTTTAGGATTTATATTTATTTTACAGGTAACTTTGTATTTATTTTAACCAGGTACAATAGCTATTAAATAGTTAAGAACTATTTAATAGCTAAAATAGTTAAAATAATTACAAAATTACCTGTAAAATAAATACTAACCTAAGTTACAATTAAACCTAATACTACACTATCAATAAATTAATTAAATACAATTCCTACAAATAAATACAATTAAATAAACTAGCTAAAGTACAAAAAATAAAAAAGAACTAAGTTACAAAAAATAAAAAAATATTTACAAACATAAGAAAAATATTACAACAATTTTAAACTAATTACAAATTAGAATAGGGTAGGGCATTTTTTATTTTGGGGGGCTTTGTTGTTTTATTAGGGGGCTTAGAGTAGGTGTAATTAGTTTAAAATTGTTGTAATATTTTTCTTATGTTTGTAGATATTTTTTTATTTTTTGTAACTTAGTTCTTTTTTATTTTTTGTACTTTAGTTAGTTTATTTCATTGTAGTTATTTGTAGATATTGTATTTAATTAATGTATTAATAGTGTAGTGTTAGCTTTAATTGTAGGTAATTGTAGGTATTTTATTTAATTAATTTAATGATAGTATAGTGTTAGGTTTAATTGTAACTTAGGTTAGGATTTATTTTACAGGTAATTTTGTAATTATTTTAACTAGGTAACTATTAAATAGTTCTTAACTATTTAATAGCTATTGTACCTGGTTAAAATAATTACAAAGTTGCCTGTAAAATAAATATTAATCCTAAAATAGCTACAATGTAATTATAATTTATATTGTAGCTATATTAGGGTTTATTTTACAGGTAAGTATTTAGCTTTAAATAGGAATAATTTATTTAATAAGAGTTAATTAATTTTGTTAGATTAAAATTATATTTAATTTAGGGGGGTATTAGTGTTAGGGTTAGACTTAGCTTTAGGGGTTAATCCATTTATTAGAATAGCGGTGAGCTCCGGTCGGCAGATTAGGGGTTAATACTTGAAGTTAGGTGTCGGCGATGTTAGGGAGGGCAGATTAGGGGTTAATACTATTTATTATAGGGTTAGTGAGGCGGATTAGGGGTTAATAACTTTATTATAATAGCGGTGCAGTCCGCTCGGCAGCTTAGGGGTTAATAAGTGTAGGCAGGTGGAGGCGACGTTGTGGGGGGCAGATTAGGGGTTAATAAATATAATATAGGGGTCGGCGATGTTAGGGCAGCAGATTAGGGGTACATAGGGATAATGTAAGTAGCGGCGGTTTACGGAGCGGCAGATTAGGGGTTAAAAATAAAATGCAGGTGTCAGCGATAGCGGGGGCGGCAGATTAGGGGTTAATAAGTGTAAGGTTAGGGGTGTTTAGACTCGGGGTACATGTTAGAGTGTTAGGTGCAGACGTAGGAAGTGTTTCCCCATAGCAAACAATGGGGCTGCGTTAAGAGCTGAACGCTGCTTTTTTGCAGGTGTTAGGTTTTTTTTCAGCTCAAACAGCCCCATTGTTTCCTATGGGGGAATCGTGCACGAGCACGTTTTTTAGTTTGGCCGCTTGCGTAAGCAACTCTGGTATTGAGAGTTGAAGCTTTTTTATTTATTTGTAATTTTATTTGCATTTGCCTGGCTTTCAGCCTGTGTGTGAAGCTCACAGCATATAATGTGATTAGTGCCACCACTGATATCTGCTTAACATTAGTGTAAATTTAAACAACAAAACTTTTAAATCATTTTGCTAGTGTAATCTAATTTCATTTTCTATCAGGCCTGTGTGTCAGGCTTAAACAGCATATACTGTGGTTAATTGCTGTGCCAGCAGCCACCACTCATATCTGCTTAACATTATTTTAAATTTAAAAAAAAAACCTTTTAAATCATTTTGCTAGTGTAATCTAATTTCATTTTCTATCAGGCCTGTGTCTCAGGCTCACACAGCATATACTGTGGTTAATTGCTCTGTGCCAGCCACCACTCATATGTGCTTAACATTAGTGTAAATTTAAACAACAAAACTTTCAAATCATTTTGCTAGTGTAATCTAATTTCATTTTCTATCAGGCCTGTGTGTCAGGCTTACACAGCATATACTGTGGTTAATTGCTGTGCCAGCCACCACTCATATCTGCTTAACTTTATTGTAAATTTTAAAACAAAACTTTTAAATCATTTTGCTAGTGTAATCTTATTTCATTTTCTATCAGGCCTGTGTTTCAGGCTCACACAGCATATACTGTGGTTAATTGCTCTGTGCCAGCCACCACTCATATGTGCTTAACATTAGTGTAAATTTAAACAACAAAACTTTTAAATCATTTTGCTAGTGTAATCTAATTTCATTTTCTATCAGGCCTGTGTGTCATGCTTAAACAGCATATACTGTGGTTAATTGCTGTGCCAGCAGCCACCACTCATATCTGCTTAACATTATTTTAAAAAAAAAAAAAACTTTTAAATCATTTTGCTAGTGTAATCTAATTTCATTTTCTATCAGGCCTGTGTCTCAGGCTCACACAGCATATATTGTGGTTAATTGCTCTGTGCCAGCCACCACGCATATGTGCTTAACATTAGTGTAAATTTAAACAACAAAACTTTCAAATCATTTTGCTAGTGTAATCTAATTTCATTTTCTATCAGGCCTGTGTGTCAGGCTTACACAGCATATACTGTGGTTAATTGCTGTGCCAGCCACCACTCATATCTGCTTAACTTTATTGTAAATTTTAAAAAAAAACTTTTAAATCATTTTGCTAGTGTAATCTTATTTCATTTTCTATCAGGCCTGTGTTTCAGGCTCACACAGCATATACTGTGGTTAATTGCTCTGTGCCAGCCACCACTCATATGTGCTTAACATTAGTGTAAATTTAAACAACAAAACTTTTAAATCATTTTGCTAGTGTAATCTAATTTCATTTTCTATCAGGCCTGTGTGTCAGGCTTAAACAGCATATACTGTGGTTAATTGCTGTGCCAGCAGCCACCACTCATATCTGCTTAACATTATTTTAAATTTTAAAAAAAAAAAAACTTTTAAATCATTTTGCTAGTGTAATCTAATTTCATTTTCTATCAGGCCTGTGTCTCAGGCTCACACAGCATATATTGTGGTTAATTGCTCTGTGCCAGCCACCACTCATATGTGCTTAACATTAGTGTAAATTTAAACAACAAAACTTTCAAATCATTTTGCTAGTGTAATCTAATTTAATTTTCTATCAGGCCTGTGTGTCAGGCTTACACAGCATATACTGTGGTTAATTGCTGTGCCAGCCACCACACATATCTGCTTAACTTTATTGTAAATTTAAAAAAAAAAACTTTTAAATCATTTTGCTAGTGTAATCTTATTTCATTTTCTATCAGGCCTGTGTTTCAATTGCTCTGTGCCAGCCACCACTCATATGTGCTTAACATTAGTGTAAATTTAAACAACAAAACTTTTAAATTATTTTGCTAGTGTAATCTAATTTCATTTTCTATTAGGCCTTTGTGTCAGGCTTACACAGCATATACTGTGGTTAATTGCTGTGCCAGCAGCCACCACTCATATCTGCTTAACATTATTGTAAATTTAAAAAAAAACTTTTAAATCATTTTGCTAGTGTAATCTAATTTCATTTTCAATCAGGCCTGTGTGTCAGGCTCACACAGCATAGACTGTGGTTAATTGTTCTGTGCCACCACTGATATCTGCTTAAAAATCATTAGTGTAATTTTTTTTAAAAAAAAACTTTAAAATCCTTTTGCTAGTGTAATCTAATTTCATTTTCTATCAGGCCTGTGTGTCAGTCTCACACAGCATATACTGTGGTTAATTGCTGTGCCAGCCACCACTCATATCTGCTTAACATTATTGTAAATTTAAAAAAAATAACTTTTAAATCATTTTGCTAGTGTAATCTAATTTCATTTTCCATCAGGCCTGTGTGTCAGGCCCACATCATATAGTGTGATTAATAGCTCTTTTTTCCACCACTTATATCTGGTGTAACATTAGTGTAAATTTAAAAAAAAAATGTTTACATCAGTCCTCTTCTAGTGTTGTTTAATTTTACTTGCCAGGCCAGCCTGGCTGCCATTAGTGCCAGCCTGTGTGTCAAGCTGCCAGCATATACTGTGCCTACTTCCATCCTCAGTGCCAGTCCACCACTCCTATCTGGTGCAACATTAGTTTAAATTTTGTAAAAAAAACCTTTTACATCAGTCTTCTAGTGTTATTTAATTTTAGTTGCTAGGCCAACCTGCCACTAGTGCCAGCCTGTGTGTAAGGCTGCCAGCACATACTGTGCCTACATCTATCCTGAGTGCCATCACTCCTATCTGTTGTAACATTAGTGTAACTTTTTTAAAAACAAACTTTTAAATCAGTCTGCTATTGTTATTTAATTGCAGTTGCCTGTCTGTCAGCGTGTGTGCCAGGCCCACTTTCCAACTAGTGCCACGAATCATATTTGTTATAACAGTATTGTAAATATTTAAAATAAAACCTTTTTTGACTGTGAATCATCAGTCTGCTAGTGCAATTGAATTGCAGTTGCCTGCCTGCCAGCGTGTGTGCCAGGCCCACTTGCCAACTAGTGCCACCAATCATATTTGTTATAACAGTATTGTAAATATTTAAAATTAAAACTTTTTTGACTGAGAAACATCAGTCATCAATTGTAATCTAATTGCAGTTTCCTTCCTCCCAGTGTGTGTGCCAGGCCCACTTGCCAACTAGTGCCACCAATCATATTTGTTATAACAGTAGTGTAAATTTTTTAAAAATATATTTTTTGACTGTGAAAGATCAGTCTGCTAGTGTAATCTAATTGAAGTTGCCTGCCAGCGTGTGTGCCTGGCCCACTTGCTGCCAACTATTGCCACCAATCATAAGTATTCAGTTATGTAGTACATTTATCATTAGACATTTATATAAATCATAAGTATACAGTTTTGTTGTACAGTAATCATTAGACTGATACATAAAACATAAGTATTCAGTTATGTAGATGTCGCGAGCAGTTCGCCGGAGAACAGTTCCCGACGAACATAGCTTGTTTGTGTTCGCCGCTGCGGGCAAACATATGCGATGTTCGATCCGCCCCCTATTCGTCATCATTGAGGAAACTTTGACCCTGTATCTCACAGCCTTCTGACACATTTGAGCCAATCAGCAGCAGACACTCCCTCACAGACCCTCCCAGCTCCTGGGCAGCAGCCATTTTAGATTCATTACGATCTTGCTTTCTTAGTGAGAGGAGCTTTAGTGTTGCTGCTGCTGACATCACAGAGAAATAGATAGCTAGGCTAGTGTATTTAGTGTCCACTACAGTCCTGAAGGACTCATCTAATCTCTGCTGTAAGGACAGCACCCCAAAAAGCCCTTTTTAGGGCTAGCACTTCAGTCGTTTTTTTTTTTAATTTATTTGTAATTTTATTTGCATTTGCCTGGCTTTCAGTCTGTGTGTGAGGCTCACAGCATATACTGTGATTAGTGCCACCACTGATATCTGCTTAACATTAGTGTAAATTTAAACAACAAAACTTTTAAATCATTTTGCTAGTGTAATCTAATTTCATTTTCTATCAGGCCTGTGTGTCAGACTTAAACAGCATATACTGTGGTTAATTGCTGTGCCAGCCACCACTCATATCTGCTTAACATTATTTTACATTTTAAAAAAACCCTTTTAAATCATTTTGCTAGTGTAATCTAATTTCATTTTCTATCAGGCCTGTGTCTCAGGCTTACACAGCATAGACTGTGGTTAATTGCTCTGTGCCAGCCACCACTCATATCTGCTTAACATTATAGTAAATTTAAACAAAAAAACTTTTAAATTAGTTTGCTAGTGTAATCTAATTTCATTTTCTATCAGGCCTGTGTGTCAGGCTTACACAGCATATACTGTGGTTAATGGCTGTGCCAGCAGCCACCACTCATATCTTCTTAACATTATTGTAAATAAAAAAAAAAAACTTTTAAATCATTTTGCTAGTGTAATCTAATTTCATTTTCTATCAGGCCTGTGTGTCAGGCTTACACAGCATATACTGTGGTTAATTGCTGTGCCAGCCACCACTCATATCTGCTTAACATTATTTTACATTTTAAAAAAACCCTTTTAAATCATTTTGCTAGTGTAATCTAATTTCATTTTCTATCAGGCCTGTGTCTCAGGCTCACACAGCATAGACTGTGGTTAATTGCTCTGTGCCAGCCACCACTCATATCTGCTTAACATTATAGTAAATTTAAACAAAAAAACTTTTAAATCATTTTGCTAGTGTAATCTAATTTCATTTTCTATCAGGCCTGTGTCTCAGGCTCACACAGCATATACTGTGGTTAATTGCTCTGTGCCAGCCACCACTCATATGTGCTTAACATTAGTGTAAATTTAAACAACAAAACTTTTAAATCATTTTGCTAGTGTAATCTAATTTCATTTTCTATCAGGCCTGTGTGTCAGGCTTACACAGCATATACTGTGGTTAATTGCTGTGCCAGCCACCACTCATATCTGCTTAACTTTATTGTAAAACATTTTTAAAAAAACTTTTAAATCATTTTGCTAGTGTAATCTAATTTCATTTTCTATCAGGCCTGTGTCTCAGGCTCACACAGCATATACTGTGGTTAATTGCTCTGTGCCAGCCACCACTCATATGTGATTAACATTAGTGTAAATTTAAACAACAAAACTTTTAAATCATTTTGCTAGTGTAATCTAATTTCATTTTCTATCAGGCCTGTGTGTCAGGCTTACACAGCATATAATGTGGTTAATTGCTTTGCCAGCAGCCACCACTCATATCTGCTTAACATTATTGTAAATTTTAAAAAAAAACTTTTAAATCATTTTGCTAGTATAATCTAATTTCATTTTCTATCAGGCCTGTGTCTCAGGCTCACACAGCATAGACTGTGGTTAATTGCTCTGTGCCAGGCACCACTCATATCTGCTTAACATTATAGTAAATTTAAACAAGAAAACTTTTAAATCATTTTGCTAGTGTAATCTAATTTAATTTTCTATCAGGCCTGTGTGTCAGGCTTACACAGCATATACTGTGGTTAATTGCTGTGCCAGCAGCCACCACTCATATCTTCTTAACATTATTGTAAATTAAAAAAAAAAAATGTTAAATCATTTTGCTAGTGTAATCTAATTTCATTTTCTATCAGGCCTGTGTCTCAGGCTCACACAGCATATACTGTGGTTAATTGCTCTGTGCCAGCCACCACTCATATGTGCTTAACATTAGTGTAAATTTAAACAACAAAACTTTTAAATCATTTTGCTAGTGTAATCTAATTTCATTTTCTATCAGGCCTGTGTGTCAGGCTTACACAGCATATACTGTGGTTAATTGCTGTGCCAGCCACCACTCATATCTGCTTAACTTTATTGTAAATTTTTTACAAAAAACTTTTAAATCATTTTGCTAGTGTAATCTAATTTCATTTTCTATCAGGCCTGTGTCTCAGGCTCACACAGCATATACTGTGGTTAATTGCTCTGTGCCAGCCACCACTCATATGTGATTAACATTAGTGTAAATTTAAACAACAAAACTTTTAAATCATTTTGCTAGTGTAATCTAATTTCATTTTCTATCAGGCCTGTGTGTCAGGCTTACACAGCATATAATGTGGTTAATTGCTTTGCCAGCAGCCACCACTCATATCTGCTTAACATTATTGTAAATTTAAACAAAAAAACTTTTAAATCATTTTGCTAGTATAATCTAATTTCATTTTCTATCAGGCCTGTGTCTCAGGCTCACACAGCATATACTGTGGTTAATTGCTCTGTGCCAGCCACCACTCATATCTGCTTAACATTAGTGTAAATTTAAACAAAAAAACTTTTAAATCATTTTGCTAGTGTCATCTAATTTCATTTTCTATCAGGCCTGTGTGTAAGGCTCACACAGTATAGACTGTGGTTAATTGTTCTGTGCCACCACTGATATCTGCTTAACAATCATTAGTGTAAATTTTTTTAAAAAAACTTTAAAATCCTTTTGCTAGTGTAATCTAATTTCATTTTCTATCAGGCCTGTGTGTCAGTCTCACACAGCATATACTGTGGTTAATTGCTGTGCCAGCCACCACTCATATATGCTTAACATTATTGTAAATTTTAAAAAAAAACTTTTAAATCATTTTGCTAGTGTAATCTAATTTCATTTTCCACCAGGCCTGTGTGTCAGGCACACATCATATAGTGTGATTAATAGCTCTTTTTTCCACCACTTATATCTGGTGTAACATTAGTGTAAATTTTAAAAAAAATGTTTACATCAGTCCTCTTCTAGTGTTATTTAATTTTAGTTGCCAGGCCAGCCTGGCTGCCATTAGTGCCAGCCTGTGTGTCAAGCTGCCAGCATATACTGTGCCTACTTCCATCCTTAGTGCCAGTCCACCACTAGTGCCAGCCTGTGTGTAAGGCTGCCAGCACATACTGTGCCTACTTCTATCCTGAGTGCCATCACTCCTATCTGTTGTAACATTACTGTAACTTTTTTAAAAACAAACTTTTAAATCAGTCTGCTATTGTTATTTAATTGCAGTTGCCTGTCTGCCAGCGTGTGTCAGGCCCACTTTCCAACTAGTGCCACAAATCATATTTGTTATAACAGCATTGTAAATATTTAAAATAAAACCTTTTTTGACTGTGAATCATCAGTCTGCTAGTGCAATTGAATTGCAGTTGCCTGCCTTCCAGCGTGTGTGCAAGGCCCACTTTCCAACTAGTTACACGAATCATATTTGTTATAACAGTATTGTAAATATTTAAAATAAAACCTTTTTTGACTGTGAATCATCAGTCTGCTAGTGCAATTGAATTGCAGTTGCCTGCCTTCCAGCGTGTGTGCAAGGCCCACTTGCCAACTAGTGCCACAAATCATATTTGTTATAACAGCATTGTAAATATTTAAAATAAAAACTTTTTTGACTGAGAAACATCAGTCATCTAGTGTAATCTAATTGCAGTTTCCTTCCTCCCAGCGTGTGTGCCAGGCCCACTTGCCAACTAGTGCCACCAATCATATTTGTTATAACAGTAGTGTAAATTTTTTTAAAAAATATTTTTTGACTGTGAAAGATCAGTCTGCTAGTGTAATCTAATTGAAGTTGCCTGCCAGCGTGTGTGCCAGGCCCACTTGCTGCTAACTATTGCCACCAATGATATTTGTTATAACAGTTTTGAAAATATTCAAAATCAAAACTTTTTTGACTGTGAATCATCAGTCTCCTAGTGCCATTGAATTGCAGTTGCCTGCCGGCCAGCGTATAGCCAGGCCCACTTGCCAACTAGTGCCACCAATCATATTTGTTCTAACAGTATTGTAAATATTTAAAATAAAAAAATTTAGACTGTGAATCATCAGTCTGCTAGTGCAATTGAATTGCAGTTTCCTGCCTGCCAGCGTGTGTGCCAGACCCACTAGCCAACTAGTGCCACCAATCATATTTGTTGTAACAGTATTGTAAATATTTTAAATAAAAACTTTTTTGACTGTGAATCATCAGTCTGCTAGTGCCATTGAATTGCATATGCCTGCCTGCCAGCGTGTGTGCCAGGCCCACTTGCCAACTAGTGCCACCAATCATATTTGTTATAACAGTATTGTAAATATTTAAAATAAAAACTTTTTTGACTGTGAAACATTAGTCATCTAGTGTAATCTAATTGCAGTTGCCTTCCTCCCAGCGTGTGTTCCAGGCCCACTTGCCAACTAGTGCCACCAATCATATTTGTTATAACAGTATTTTAAATATTTTTAAAAAGAAGTTTTTTGACTGTGAAGCATCAGTCAGCTAGTGTAATTTAATTGCAGTTGCCTTCCTCCCAGCGTGTGTGCCAGGCCGACTTGACAACTAGTGCCACCAATCATATTTGTTATAACAGTAGTATAAATATTTACAATAAAAACTTTTTTTGACTGTGAATCATCAGTCTGCTAGTGCAATTGAATTGCAGTTGCCTGCCTGCCAGCGTGTGTGCCAGGCCCACTTGCCAACTAGCTTGCCAACTCAGAGGAGTTATTGACACATCAGTTGGAAGAAATGAGTGATGCGCAACCATCATTGACAGAGAATGTAGATAACAGTGATATGTCTCAGTCAGGCAGCATTACAGACATGGAGGCACAGTGTGATGATGATGATGTTGTACCCGCTGCTGCTACCTTTGTTGATGTGTCAGATACAAGTGAAGTGGTTGATGATGATGTGTCCGTGGATGTCATGTGGGTGCCTGCTAGAAGAGAAGAAGAAGAGGGGGAAAGTTCAGATGGGGAGACAGAGAGGAGGAGACGAGTTGGAAACAGGGGGAGGTTATCGCAAGGAGCTAGTGGCACAGTCAGACAGCATGCATCGGCACCCGGGGTCAGCCAGACAGCACGCCGACGCCAATCAACGCATGCTGTTGCCACCACCAGAATGCCGTCATCGCAGAGCTCAGCAGTGTGGCATTTTTTTTGTGTGTCTGCCTCTGACAACAGTGATGCCATTTGCAACCTGTGCCAAAAGAAACTGAGTCGTGGGAAGTCCAACACCCACCTAGGTACAACTGCTTTGCAAAGGCACATGGTCTCACATCACAAACGCCGATGGGAAGAACACATGAGTAGAAGCAGCATACAAACTCAAAGCCGCCCTCCTCCTCCTGCTCCAGCATCTTCAGCCACGTCAACCACTGCTGTCCTTCTTGCCCCCTCTCAACCATCCTCCACTCAGTCTCTTACGTAGCAGTTCCTGGTCATCTGCCCACAGTCAGGTGTCTGTTAAGGACATGTTTGAGCGTAAGAAGCCAATTTCCCAAAGTCACCCCCTTGTCCGGCGTCTGACAGCTGGCTTGTCTGAACTCTTAGCCCGCCAGCTTTTACCATACAAGCTGGTGGAGTCTGAGGCTTTCAAAAAATTTGTATCTATTGGGACACCACAGTGGAAGGTACCTGGCAGAAATGTCTTTTCACAAAAGGCAATCCCAAACCTGTACTCGATTGTGCGAAGGGAAGTAATGGCATGTCTGGCACACAGCGTTGGGGCAAGGGTCCATATGACCACTGATAGCTTGTCTGCAAAGCATGGTCAGGGCAGGTATATCACCTACACTGCGCTTTGGGTAAACCTGCTGACGGCTGCCAAGCATGGAATGCGTGGCTCTGCAGAGGAGTTGGTGACTACGCCACGACTTGCAGGCAGGCCTGCTGCTACCTCCTCTACTCCTCCTACTCCATCCTCTTCCATAACCTCTTCCTCGGCTGAGTCCTCTTCTGCTTCTGCATCTTGCTCCACATCAACGGCACCCCCCCAGCTCCCCAGGTACTATTCAACATCCCGGATACGGCAGTGTCACGCCGTCTTGGGGTTGACTTGCCTGAAAACCGAGAGTCACACCGCACCAGCACTCCTGTCCGCCCTGAACGCACAGGTGGATCAGTGGCTGACTCCGCACCAACTGGAGATTGGCAAGGTTGTTTCTGACAATGGAAGTAATTTGGTGGCGGCATTGAAATTGGGCAAGTTGACACATGTGCCGTGCATGGCACATGTGTGTAATCTGATTGTACAATGCTTTTTGCATAAGTACCCAGGCTTACAGGACGTCCTCAAGCAGGCCAGGAAGGTGTGAGGCCATTTCAGGCGTTCCTACGCAGCCATGACGCACTTGTCTGATATCCAGCATCGAAACAACCTGCCAGTGAGGCACTTGATTTGCGACAGCCCGACACGGTGGAATTCAACACTCCTAATGTTCAACCACCTGCTCCAACAAGAAAAAGCTGTTAATGAGTATTTGTATGACCGGGGTGCTAGGACAGCCTCTGGGGAGCTGGGGATTTTTTTGCCAAATTACTGGACGCTCATGCGCAATGCCTGTAGGCTCATGCGTCCTTTTGAGGAGGTGACAAACCTAGTCAGTCGCACCGAAGGCACCATCAGTGACATCATACCATTTGTTTTCTTCCTGGAGCATGCCCTGCGAAGAGTGCTGGATCAGGCCGTAGATGAGCGTGAAGAGGAAGAGGAAGAGTTGTGGTGTCCATCACCACCAGAAATAGCCTTATCAGCATCGCTTGCTGGATCTGCGGCAACGCAGGAAGAGGATTGTGAGGAAGAGGAGTCAGAGGAGGAATATGGCTTTGAGGAGGAGGAGGAAGACCAAACACAACAGGCATCCCAGGGTGCTCTTTGTTGTCACCTATCTGGTACCTGTGGTGTTGTACGTGGCTGGGGGGAAGAAGATACCTTCAGTGACATTAGTGAGGATGAGGAATGGGACATGATTAGCTCTGCATCCAACCTTGTGCAAATGGGGTCTTTCATGCTGTCGTGCCTGTGTAGGGACTCTCGTATAAAAAAGCTGAAGGAGAACGACCTGTACTGGGTGTCCACGCTACTAGACCTCCGGTATAAGCATAAAGTGACTGAAATGTTACCAAATTCCCTCAAGTTGGAAAGGATGGAGCAGTTCAAAAATAAATTAAAAACTATGCTTTACACAGCGTATAAGGGTGTCACAGCACAATGGGAATCTAACAGGGGAAGAGATGAAAGTAATCCTCCTCCTCCCACGACCATGGCGGCAAGGACAGGACGCTTTCCTGACGTGTTGTTGATGGAGGACATGCAGACCTTTTTAACTCCTATGCATCGCCAGAGCCTTTCGGGATCCAGCCTCAGAGAAAGACTCAACCGACAGGTAGCAGACTACCTAGCATTAACTGCGGATCTCAACACTCTGAGGAGCGATGGACCCCTTGACTACTGGGTGTGCAGGCTTGACCTGTGGCCTGAGCTATCCCAATTTGCAATTGAACTTCTGGCCTGCCCCGCTTCAAGTTTCCTGTCAGAAAGGACCTTCAGTGCAGCAGGAGGTTTTGTCACTGAGAAGAGAAGTCACCTAGGTCAAAATAGTCTTGATTATCTCACCTTTATTAAAATGAATGAGGGATGGATCCTGAAGGGACTGACATTGGGCGATACATTTGAGTAAAAAAGGCCTGATGATGAGATGAGCTGCCTTGGGCTACAAATGGTACACACGCTGGTGTATTTTTTCTTAGAATGCAGGATGACTTGCGTGACTTATCTGCCAACAACTAGTGTTCAAGCCGCAAGGTTTCAGGGCACTTTCTAACTGTTTTACAAACATCAATTTTTCTGGCCGCTGCTACAGCAGCGGCTGCAAAAATACTGAATTTTTCAGGCATTTGGACATGCCTAATTTTTCTGGCCTCTAGTGCTGCACTGTGGCTACAAAACCCAAACCAAAATAAGGCACATAACAGTGATGAAACTGTTAAGAATAGTACTCAGTCATTAACACACCACTCATATCTGGTGGCACAGTAGATTACACATGCAGTGCCCCAAATTTGAAGTAGGAGGACCGACCAAGCATCTTTTTCCATCTCACGGTTCCGAAACATTTTCTATGGGTTCCTAAAAACTATGCCATACCTGTACTCGATTGTGCAAAAGGATTTCATATGTGGTGTTTCATGCTTTTGTGCCTGTTGAGGGTCGTGGATCATCGTATAAAAAGGCTGAAGGAGAACAACCTGTACTGGGTGTCCAAGCATGGTTTTTTATTCAATTTCCTGGTTCCTAAAAATTATCTCCGGGTTCCTAAAATCAATGCCATATCTGTAATCTATTGTGCAAAAGGATGGGATATGTGGTGTTTTTCATGCTGTTGTGCCTGTTGAGGGTCCTGGACCCTCGTCTAAAAAGGCTGAAGGAGAACGACCTGTACTGGGTGTCCAAGCATGTTTTTGTTTAATTTCCCGGTTCCTAAAAATTATCTCCGGGTTCCTAAAATCAATGCCATATCTGTAATCTATTGTGCAAAAGGATGGCATATGTGGTGTTTCATGCTGTTGTGCCTGTTGAGGGTCGTGGGCCATCGTATAAAAAGGCTGAAGGAGAACGACCTGTACTGGGTGTCCAAGCATGTTTTTTGTTCAATTTCCGGTTCCTAAAAATTATCTCCGGGTTTCCGAAAATCAATGCCATATCTGTAATCTATTGTGCAAAAGGATGGCATATGTGGTGTTTCATCCTGTTGTGCCTGTTGAGGGTCCTGGACCCTCGTCTAAAAAGGCTGAAGGAGAACGACCTGTACTGGGTGTCCAAGCATGTTTTTTGTTCAATTTCCCGGTTCCTAAAAATTATCTCCGGGTTCCTAAAATCGATGCCATACCTGTACTCTATTATTAAAAAGGATGGCATATGTGGTGTTTCATGATATTGTGCCTGTTGAGGGTCGTGGGCCATCGTATAAAAAGGCTGAAGGAGAACAACCTGTTCTGGGTGTCCAAGCATCTTTTTCCATCTCCCGGTTCCTAAAAATTATCTCCGGGTTCCTAAAATCGATGCCATACCTGTACTCTATTGTTAAAAAGGATGGCATATGTGGTGTTTCATGCTGTTGTGCCTGTTGAGGGTCCTGGACCCTCGTCTAAAAAGGCTGAAGGAGAACGAGCTGTACTGGGTGTCCAAGCATGTTTTTCCATCTCCCGGTTCCTAAAAATTATCTCTGGGTTCCTAAAATCGATGCCATACCTGTACTGGATTGTTCAAAAGGATGGCATATGTGGTGTTCCTGCTGTTGTTTCTGTTGAGGGTCAGGGACCCTCTTATAAAAAGGCTGAAGGAGAACGAAGTGTACTGGTTGTCCAAGCATCTTTTTCCATCTCCCTGTTCCTAAAAATTATCTCCGGGTTCCTAAAATGGATGCCATACCGGTACTCTATTGTGCAAAAGGATGGCATATGTAGTGTTTCATGCTGTTGTGCCTGTTGAGGGTCAGGGACACCCATCTAAAAAGGCTGAAAGAGAACGACCTGTACTGGGTGTCCAAACATCTTTTTGCATCTCCCGGATGTAGCGTTACTCCACTAGGGGGTCTCCCTTCCTCTGTCCAAACCCAGGGGTGGCCACCGTATAGTGGGACCAGAGATATAGTGCTGAGACCGTGGTCAAGCCAGCGCGTGTATCTCCCACAGCTGGGCTGGTCTCAGTGGACTCCCAGTCAGGTAGCATCCTCTCTGCACTGCAGCTCTTTCTTGGCAGGTATCGTCCCCTCTGCCTGTCTGCTTCTAGGCAGGAATAAATCCCCCTGCCAGGCTGCTTTTTGGCAGGAATAGATCCCTCTGCCTCCAAATAGTGGGACCAGGGCTATCGTGGCTGAGACCGGGGTCAAGCCAGTGGCTGTATCTCCCCCAGCTGGGCTGGTCTCAGTGGGCTCCCAGGCAGGTATCGTGCCCTCTGGTTTCTTATAGGCATGAATCGATCCCTCTGCCTTGCTGCTCCTTTGTGATGAAGCAGCTTACTCTGTAAAAGAGTGTGATTGTTTTAACACATGAACCACAGCTACTGAGATACTCATACAAAAATTAGTACTGTGAAACTGTTTAAAAAGTGAACATAGAAAGTAATGGTGTGTAGCAAGTAGTAAGAGTTAGCTTTAAAAATATAACTTGATTTAGAAAGTAACTCAAACCAAAAATGAACAAGCAGTTAATAACTGGGTTAAACGTTATGTTGAACTATGGCTGCCACCTATGAGCTTGTCACTGAAAACATGTAGCAGTTCAACCAGGACGTCTGTAGCCAGAAAGTAAGGTGTTGACACAGTTTCACAACAATAAAGAAAAACTAGTGGCAGATAATAAAGTTTACTAGCCCAAATATGAAGCTGCAGGAAAAAACAAACAGTCTGTATATACAAAGCAGTACCTGAGAGTAGTTTTGGATTTGGTTTGCAAACCGGGAAGCAAGAGAGCAGCCTGTGTGTCAGACACAGAGCTGTGAAGAGCTGAGGCGAGGTAGCGATGGCGTGTGACGTCACCGCAAGTAGATCCGGTTGGAAGGAGCAGCTGAGCAGTGTGCTGGAGGCCGTGGCAGAAGTGAACACAGGACAAGCAGCAAAGGAAGGAAGTCAGGAGCCAATAGCAGTTAAGGAGTTCACCAGGCAATATCAGGCAGTTTAGTGAGGGAGGTGAAGGTACTTATAACAGCAGCTAATTAAGATCTCTTAAAGGCACAGTACCAAAAGGCAAAGAAACCTGACAGGAAACCCCCCTCCAAGGAGCAGCTCCGCGGCTCACAGACGAGGCCGGTCCGGATTCCTCTGATGGAACCTAGAAATCAACCTAGGAGCAGAGATATTGCAATATGGTTCCCAGGAATCATGATCACTAGAGTAACCTTTCCATTTAATTAAATACTGTAGGACTCCTCTAAAGCATCGGGAGTCTAGTACGGACTCCACCTCATACTCAATGTTAGGGTCTATGGATACTTGTGGGAGAACAGTATGAGAGGGATCACCTCTATCAACTCGATACGGTTTGAGAAGTGACACGTGTAATGTAGGGTGGATTTTTAACGTATCAGGTAGAGTCAAACGAACAACGTTAACATTGATTACCTTCTCAACAGGAAACGGTCCAATGTATAGAGGTGACAGTTTGCGTGAAGGAGTGGACAAGCAAATATTCTTTGAAGAAAGCCAAACGAGGTCCCCAACTGCATAAGAGGGAGGAGGAGTTCGACGTCTATCGTAATACTTCTTCTGAATCTCTTTAGCATCTTCAATGGCTCTCTGTACAATCAAAAAATTGGAAGCAATGGTATTGGTCAGATCCGATATGAGTGGTGATGTATAATCTGGATTAGGTAGCAGTTGGAAATTGGGATGGAAACCATAATTGATGAAGAACGGGGTTTGTTGAGTGGTTGAGTGTTTAGTGTTGTTAAACACGAATTCTGCATATGGTAGGTGTTTAGACCAAGTATGTTGGTTAGAATGACAGTAGGAGCGTAGAAACTGTTCTACCCACTGGTTGCTCCTCTCTGTCTGGCCATTCGTTTGAGGATGGTAAGAGGATGATAGCCTTTTATCAATGGAGAAATGTTTACAAAATGCAGCCCATAGAGCACTTGTGAATTGAGATCCGTGGTCCGTTAGAATTTTCTTTGGCAAACCATGCAATTTGAAGACATGAGAGAGAAGAAGTTGTATTGTTTCCACAGCAGTGGGGAGTTTGTGAAATGGTATTAAGTGGATCATTTTACTGAAGAGGTCTACTACAACCAGAATTGTAGTGTTAGAACAAGAGCTTGGGAGATCAACTATATAGTCTAGAGCAATTTCTTCCCATGGCTTGGATGGTGTAGGAATAGGCAGCAACAACCCATAAGGTGCAATCTTTGATCTTTTAGAAATGGTACATATTTGACAACTGTTGACATAGGCAGCTATTTCAGACGACATTTAGGCCACCAGTAGGAACGTCGAATCAGATCCACAGTCTTGGTAATACCACAGTGACCAGCTAAAAGGGAGTCATGTGCTGAATGTAATAGAATAGGTCTAACATTTTGAGGTACATAAATTTTATCCTTATAACAGAACAGTTGATCATGGTTTTTGTGTAGGAGGTATGTGGGTTTATTTTGATCTTTATTTTGTTCTTCTCTGAGAAATGGTAAAGAATCAGTTAGAAACAAAAGGAATTTGTTTTCTGGAATTAGGCTTTGATTTGATGGGGTTTCAATTCCTTTTAGTGGTAATCTGGAGAGGGCATCAGCCTTACCGTTTTTCACAGCAGGTCTATAGGTGATCAGGAAGTTAAACCTTGAAAGGAAAAGGTTCCAGCGAACATGGCGGCCACTAAGACTTTTTGTAGATTTCAGGTATTGCAGGTTTCTGTGATCGGTATATACAATAGTAGGGAATGTAGCGCCTTCTAAAAGATGTCGCCAATGTTCAAATGCAACCTTAATTGCTAGGAGTTCCTTATCTCCTACAGGATAATGAGTTTCTGGAATGGTTAGACTGCGTGAGTAGTAAGCCACTGGATGTAGTGGTGTCTGTAGGACATCCCTTTGTGACAAAATGGCACCTACTGCGAAATCCGATGCATCTACTTCTAAGATAAATTGCTTATAAGTATCCAGAAAGCGTAGAATGGGAGCTGTGGTAAAATTCTTTTTTAGTGTATCGAATGCCAGTTGAGCTTGAGGTGTCCATCGGTACTTAACATCTTTTTTTGTCAAGTAAGTAAGAGGTTTAGCCAAAGCAGAAAAATTTCGAATACATTTTCTATAAAAATTGGCAAAGCCCAGGAAGCTTTGTACCTGTTTCTTAGTGGTAGGAACTTTTCAATTTAGTATAGTCTGGATCTTGTCGTCATCCATACTAATACCCTTATCTGTTATTTGGTAGCCTAAGAAAGTAATGTTGGTTGAGTGAAAGATACACTTCTCAGCTTTAACATATAAGGAATTACTCCTAAGTCTGGATAGAACCTGTTTTACATGATTTATGTGTTGAGAGAGATTTTCAGAAAATATAAGAATGTCGTCTAGATAAATAACAACGAAAGTATCCAGAATATCCTTAAATATATCATTTATGAGAAATTGGAAGGTGGCAGGGGCGTTGCAGAGACCGAATGGCATGACGGTGTATTCGTAAAGGCCATAGCGGGTACGGAACGCCGTCAGCCATTCGTCTCCTCTCATACGTATCAAGTTATACGCCCCCCTGAGATCCAGTTTGGTAAATATTTTGGACCCCAGCAACCTCTCAATCAACTCTGGGATGAGGGGTAGAGGATAGAGTTTTTTTATAGTGATTTTATTAAGTTGTCGGTAGTCAACAATGGGTCTTAAACTTCTGTCTTTGTTCCTAACAAAGAACATACCAGCTGCAGCTGGTGAGGTAGACGGACGAATAAAACCCTTCCTTAGATTATCCTCAAGGTAGGTTTTCAGGTGTTCTAATTCAGGTTTTGAGAGAGGGAAAATATGCCCGCAAGGTATGACTGCACCTGGGAGAATGTCAATTGGGCAGTCATACTTGCGATGTGGAGGCAGGTTTTCACACTCAGTCTTACTGAAAACATCAGAGTAGTGTAAGTATTCTGTAGGTATATTTGAGGATGTAACAGTAGAAGTCGTTGAAGAAGTAAATGTGGGTAACAAGAATTTTTGCAATGCTCAGAATTGAACTTAACAGAGAGAGTGGACCATGAGATAGAAGGATCATGTATCTGTAACCACTGTAAACCTAGAATAACAGGGAAAGCAGGTGAAGAAATGACATCAAATGTGATGTACTCCCTGTGATGGTCAATAGAACTGACAAGTAAAGGAATAGTTTCAAAGAGTACAGGTCCAGAAGATAGTACCTTGCCATCAATACCCCTCAAAGGAACAGGAGTCAGTTTTTTGACTAATGGTATCTTGTTTTTATTTGTGAAACAAACATCTATATAAGAAGTGGAGGCACCAGAATCAATTATCCCTTGGGCGGTCACGCAATGCTGTTCCCAATGAAAAACAAGAGGAAGTTTACAATAATGTGTGGTGTTAAAGTCAGAATTCACAGAATAATAGGGGGAACCAATCTTACCCTTATTCTGTCGTAGTAGGTTGGGGCAATCTTTAACAGCATGCTCATCAGAAGCACAATACATACAAAGGTTTAGAGTGTGGCGTCTAAGTTTCTATTGGTTACTTAAAGGTCCCTTGAGAAAGGCAATCTCCATAGGTTCAGTCGTAGTTTTCGTCGGGGTTGGTGAAGGAGTAGAAGGAGTAAATCTTTTGTATGTATGATCATGTGCTGTTTTTTCATGCTGTCTTTCGCAAAGTCTTCTGTCAATACATATGCTGTGATCAATAAGCTGTTTCAAGGTAGGCGGTAACTCAGTGCGAGACAATTCATCTTTTATGGCTTCGGAAAGGCCAAGCCTGAATTGATTTCTCAAAGAGAGGTTGTTCCACTGAGTGTCCTTGGCCCACCTCTTGAACTCAGCAATGTACTCCTCAACATCTCTCCTTCTCTGCTTTAGTGCACGCATAGCATTCTCTGCGGTTATTTGTTTGTAAGGATCGTCATACAGCTGAGCTAAATCAGAGAAAAAGGATTCTAGAGAATTTAAAATATCATCATTATTTTCCAGAAAGCTATTGGCCCAGGCTCTAGGCTCTGCTCTCAAATATGATATAGTAGTCATAACCTTGACCCTGTCATTAGGATAAGAATAGGGCCTTAAAGTAAACAATAACAAGCAGGAATTTTTGAAATCCCTGAATGATTTTCTATCCCCAGAAAAGTATTCAGGTACACTAACTTGAGGTTCTTGTATACGAGGCTTTAAATCAACAAAGTCTTTTATATACACTTTTAAGCCGTCATTTTCTGCTTTAAGGGAGGTCAGACCTTCTGTTAAGAGATCCATTTTTGATTCAAAGTTTGTATTTGAGTAGCCATCTCAGTTGGGTCCATTTTATAGGGCCTGATATTATGTGATGAAGCAGCTTACTCTGTAAAAGAGTGTGATTGTTTTAACACATGAACCACAGCTACTGAGATACTCATGCAAAAATTAGTACTGTGAAACTGTTTGAAAAGTGAACATAGAAAGTAAAGGTGTGTAGCAAGTAGTAAGAGTTAGCTTTAAAAATATAACTTCATTTAGAAAGTAACTCAAACCAAAAATGAACAAGCAGTTAATAACTGGGTTAAACGTTATGTTGAACTATGGCTGCCACCTGTGAGCTTGTCACTGAAAACATGCAGCAGTTCAACCAGGACGTCTGTAGCCAGAAAGTAAGGTGCTAACACAGTTTCACAACAATAAAGAAAAACTAGTGGCAGATAATAAAGTTTACTAGCCCAAATATGAAGCTGCAGGAAAAAACAAACAGTCTGTATATACAAAGCAGTACCTGAGAGTAGTTTTGGATTTGGTTTGCAAACCGGGAAGCAAGAGAGCAGCCTGTGTGTCAGACACGGAGCTGTGAACAGCTGAGGCGAGGTAGCGATGGCGTGTGACGTCACCGCAAGTAGATCCGGTTGGAAGGAGCAGCTGAGCAGTGTGCTGGAGGCCGTGGCAGAAGTGAACACAGGACAAGCATCAAAGGAAGGAAGTCAGGAGCCAATAGCAGTTAAGGAGTTCACCAGGCAATATCAGGCAGTTTAATGAGGGAGGTGAAGGTACTTATAACAGCAGCTAATTAAGATCTCTTAAAGGCACAGTACCAAAAGGCAAATAAACCTGACATCCTTTCAGGCAAGCCAGCTCTTTGCATACAGGCCCACAGACTCTGTAACAGATCTCTCTTGCAGGGAGAGGTGCAGCCAGAATGCAGGGTCAGGACCTCGGCAACAGGTATACCTGAAAGAATCAAACAGCACAGCACAAAAAGTCAATCCCGGACCCCAACCTGTACTCGATTATGCAAAAGGAAGTAACCTTACCATGGGTCTCAGTCTGCATGTCTTATTGTTATACTATGTCACTGAAATTATATATCTATCTATTTATCTATCTAATCTAGCTATCTATCTATCTAATCTAACTATCAATCGTATCTATCAAATATATATTGCATCTATCGATCTCTGTATTTCTTATCTATCAAATGTATATTGCATCTTTTGATCTGCCTTGCTGCTCCTTTCAGGCAGGCCTGCTCTTTTCATAGAGGCCCACAGACTCTGTAACAGATCCCACTTTTAGGGAGAGGTGCAGCCATAATGCAGGGTCAGAACCTCTGCAACTGGTATACTTGATTGTGCAAAAGGAAGTAACCTTACCATGGGTCACAGACCGCATGTCTTGTTGTTATATTTGGTCAGGGTAATCATGCAGGCCGTATAGACCTCCCCCGATAGGGGGAGTTACAGGGATTAAAGTGCTAAGAATAGTACTACTTAAAACACAACCTAGTTACCATGGGTCCTAGACCGCATGTCTTATTATTATATTTTGTTAGGGTAATCATGCAGGCCATATAGACCTCCCCCGATAGGGTGAGTAACGGGTATTAAACTAATAAGAACAGTACTACTTAACACAACCTAGTTACCATGGGTCCCAGACCACATGTCTTGTTGTTATATTTGGTGAGGGTAATCAGGCAGGACGTATAGACCTCCCCTGATAGGGTAGGGAGAGTAGAAGGGATTAAAGTGCTAAGAATAGTACTACTTAAAACACAACCTAGTTACCATGGGTCCCAGACCACATGTCTTGTTGTTATATTTGGTGAGGGTAATCAGGCAGGCCATATAGACCTCCCCAATAGGGGGAGTTACAGGGATTAAAGTGCTAAGAATAGTACTACTTAAAACACAACCTAGTTACCATGGGTCGCAGACCGCATGTCTTATTATTATATTTTGTCAGGGTAATCATGCAGGCCATATGGACCTCCCCCGATAGGGTGAGTAACAGGTATTAAACTAATAAGAACAGTACTACTTAACACAACCTAGTTACCATGGGTCCCAGACCGCATGTCTTGTTGTTATATTTGGTGAGGGTAATCAGACAGGCCTTATAGACCTCCCCCGATAGGGGGAGTAAAAGGGATTAAAGTGCTAAGAATAGTACTACTTAAAACACAACCTAGTTACTATGGGTCCCAGACCGCAGGTCTTGTTGTTATATTTGGTGAGGGTAATCAGGCAGGCCATATAGACCTCCCCCGATAGGGTGAGTAACGGGTATTAAACTAATAAGAACAGTACTACTTAACACAACCTAGTTACCAAGGGTCCCAGACCACATGTCTTGTTGTTATATTTGGTGAGGGTAATCAGGCAGGCCGTATAGACCTCCCCTGATAGGGGGAGTAGAAGGGATTAAAGTGCTAAGAATAGTACTACTTAAAACACAACCTAGTTACCATGGGTCCCAGACTGCATGTCTTGTTGTTATATTTGTTGAGGGTAATCAGGCAGGCCATATAGACCTCCCCGATAGGGGGAGTTACAGGGATTAAAGTGCTAAGAATAGTACTACTTGAAACACAACCTAGTTACCATGGGTCCCAGACCGCATGTCTTATTATTATATTTTGTCAGGGTAATCATGCAGGCCATATAGACCTCCCCCGATAGGGTGAGTAATGGGTATTAAACTAATAAGAACAGTACTACTTAACACAACCTAGTTACCATGGGTCCCAGACCACATGTCTTGTTGTTATATTTGGTGAGGGTAATCAGGCAGGCCGTATAGACCTCCCCTGATAGGGGGAGTAGAAGGGATTAAAGTGCTAAGAATAGTACTACTTAAAACACAACCTAGTTACCATGGGTCCGAGACCGCATGTCTTGTTGTTATATTTGGTGAGGGTAATCAGGCAGGCCATATAGACCTCCCCGATAGGGGGAGTTACAGGGATTAAAGTGCTAAGAATAGTACTACTTAAAACACAACCTAGTTACCATGGGTCACAGACCGCATGTCTTATTATTATATTTTGTCAGGGTAATCATGCAGGCCATATAGACCTCCCCCGATAGGGTGAGTAACGGGTATTAAACTAATAAGAACAGTACTACTTAACACAACCTAGTTACCATGGGTCCCAGACCACATGTCTTGTTGTTATATTTGGTGAGGGTAATCAGGCAGGCCGTATAGACCTCCCCCGATAGGCGGAGTAAAAGGGATTAAAGTGCTAAGAATAGTACTAATATAAACACAACCTAGTTACCATGGGTCCCAGACCGCATGTCTTGTTGTTATATTTGGTGAGGGTAATTAGGCAGGCTGTATAGACCTCCCCCGATAGGGGGAGTAAAAGGGATTAAAGTGCTAAGAATAGTACTACTTAAAACACAACCTAGTTACCATGGGTCCCAGACCGCATGTCTTGTTGTTATATTTAGTGAGGGTAATTAGGCAGGCCGTATAGACCTCCCCCGATAGGGGGAGTAGAAGGGATTAAAGTGCTAAGAATAGTACTACTTAAAACACAACCTAGTTACCATGGGTCCCAGACTGCATGTCTTGTTGTTATATTTGTTGAGGGTAATCAGGCAGGACGTATAGACCTCCCCCGATAGGGGGAGTTACAGGGATTAAAGTGCTAAGAATAGTACTACTTAAAACACAACCTAGTTAACATGGGTCCCAGACCGCATGTCTTATTATTATATTTTGTTAGGGTAATCATGCAGGACATATAGACCTCCCCCGATAGGGTGAGTAACAGGTATTAAACTAATAAGAACAGTACTACTTAACACAACCTAGTTACCATGGGTCCCAGACCACATGTCTTGTTGTTATATTTGGTGAGGGTAATCAGGCAGGCCGTATAGACCTCCCCCGACAGGGGGAGTAAAAGGGATTAAAGTGCTAAGAATAGTACTAATATAAACACAACCTAGTTACCATGGGTCCCAGACCGCATGTCTTGTTGTTATATTTGGGGAGGGTAATCAGGCAGGCCGTATAGACCTCCCCCGATAGGGGGAGTAGAAGGGATTAAAGTGCTAAGAATAGTACTACTTAAAACACAACCTAGTTACCATGGGTCCCAGACCGCATGTCTTATTATTATATTTTGTCAGGGTAATCATGCAGGTCATATAGACCTCCCCCGATAGGGTGAGTAACGGGTATTAAAGTGCTAAGAATAGTACTACTTAAAACACAACCTAGTTAACATGGGTCCCAGACCGCATGTCTTATTATTATATTTTGTTAGGGTAATCATGCAGGACATATAGACCTCCCCCGATAGGGTGAGTAACAGGTATTAAACTAATAAGAACAGTACTACTTAACACAACCTAGTTACCATGGGTCCCAGACCACATGTCTTGTTGTTATATTTGGTGAGGGTAATCAGGCAGGCCGTATAGACCTCCCCCGATAGGGGGAGTAGAAGGGATTAAAGTGCTAAGAATAGTACTACTTAAAACACAACCTAGTTACCATGGGTCCCAGACCGCATGTCTTATTATTATATTTTGTCAGGGTAATCATGCAGGCCATATAGACCTCCCCCGATAGGGTGAGTAACAGGTATTAAACTAATAAGAACAGTACTACTTAACACAACCTAGTTACCATGGGTCCCAGACCACATGTCTTGTTGTTATATTTGGTGAGGGTAATCAGGCAGGCCGTATAGACCTCCCCCGATAGGGGGAGTAAAAGGGATTAAAGTGCTAAGAATAGTACTAATATAAACACAACCTAGTTACCATGGGTCCCAGACCGCATGTCTTGTTGTTATATTTGGGGAGGGTTATCAGGCAGGCCGTATAGACCTCCCCCGATAGGGGGAGTAGAAGGGATTAAAGTGCTAAGAATAGTACTACTTAAAACACAACCTAGTTACCATGGGTCCCAGACCCCATGTCTTATTATTATATTTTGTCAGGGTAATCATGCAGGCCATATAGACCTCCCCCGATAGGGTGAGTAACGGGTATTAAACTAATAAGAACAGTACTACTTAACACAACCTAGTTACCATGGGTCCCAGACCACATGTCTTCTTGTTATATTTGGTGAGGGTAATCAGGCAGGCCGTATAGACCTCCCCCGATAGGGGGAGTAGAAGGGATTAAAGTGCTAAGAATAGTACTACTTAAAACACAACCTAGTTACCATGGGTCCCAGACCGCATGTCTTATTATTATATTTTGTCAGGGTAATCATGCAGGCCATATAGACCTCCCCCGATAGGGTGAGTAACAGGTATTAAACTAATAAGAACAGTACTACTTAACACAACCTAGTTACCATGGGTCCCAGACCACATGTCTTGTTGTTATATTTGGTGAGGGTAATCAGGCAGGCCGTATAGACCTCCCCCGATAGGGGGAGTAAAAGGGATTAAAGTGCTAAGAATAGTACTAATATAAACACAACCTAGTTACCATGGGTCCCAGACCGCATGTCTTGTTGTTATATTTGGGGAGGGTAATCAGGCAGGCCGTATAGACCTCCCCCGATAGGGGGAGTAGAAGGGATTAAAGTGCTAAGAATAGTACTACTTAAAACACAACCTAGTTACCATGGGTCCCAGACCCCATATCTTATTATTATATTTTGTCAGGGTAATCATGCAGGCCATATAGACCTCCCCCGATAGGGTGAGTAACAGGTATTAAACTAATAAGAACAGTACTACTTAACACAACCTAGTTACCATGGGTCCCAGACCACATGTCTTCTTGTTATATTTGGTGAGGGTAATCAGGCAGGCCGTATAGACCTCCCCCGATAGGGGGAGTAGAATGGATTAAAGTGCTAAGAATAGTACTACTTAAAAAACAACCTAGTTACCATGGGTCGCAGACCACATGTCTTGTTGTTATATTTGGTGAGGGTAATCAGGCAGGGTTATAACTGGGTTAAACGTTATGTTGAACTATGGCTGCCACCTGTGAGCTTGTCACTGAAAACATGCAGCAGTTCAACCAGGACGTCTGTAGCCAGAAAGTAAGGTGCTAACACAGTTTCACAACAATAAAGAAAAACTAGTGGCAGATAATAAAGTTTACTAGCCCAAATATGAAGCTGCAGGAAAAAACAAACAGTCTGTATATACAAAGCAGTACCTGAGAGTAGTTTTGGATTTGACTAAACACAACCTAGTTACCATGGGTCCCAGACCACATGTCTTGTTGTTATATTTTGTCAGGGTAATCAGGCAGGCCATATAGACCTCCCCTGAATGGGGGAGTAACAGGGATTAAAGTGCTAAGAATAGTACTACTTAACACAACCTAGTTACCATGGGTCCCAGACCGCATGTCTTATTGTTATATTTGGTGAGGGTAATTAGGCAGGCCGTATAGACCTCCCCCGATAGGGGGAGTAAAAGGGATTAAAGTGCTAAGAATAGTACTACTTAAAACACAACCTAGTTACCATGGGTCCCAGACCGCATGTCTTGTTGTTATATTTGGTGAGGGTAATTAGGCAGGCCGTATAGACCTCCCCGATAGGGGGAGTAGAAGGGATTAAAGTGCTAAGAATAGTACTACTTAAAACACAACCTAGTTACCATGGGTCCCAGACTGCATGTCTTGTTGTTATATTTGTTGAGGGTAATCAGGCAGGCCATATAGACCTCCCCCGATAGGGGGAGTTACAGGGATTAAAGTGCTAAGAATAGTACTACTTAAAACACAACCTAGTTACCATGGGTCCCAGACCACATGTCTTATTATTACATTTTGTTAGGGTAATCATGCAGGCCATATAGACCTCCCCCGATAGGGTGAGTAACAGGTATTAAACTAATAAGAACAGTACTACTTAACACAACCTAGTTACCATGGGTCCCAGACCGCATGTCTTGTTGTTATATTTGGTGAGGGTAATCAGGCAGGCCGTATAGACCTCCCCCGACAGGGGGAGTAAAAGGGATTAAAGTGCTAGGAATAGTACTAATATAAACACAACCTAGTTACCATGGGTCCCAGACCGCATGTCTTGTTGTTATATTTGGGGAGGGTAATCAGGCAGGCCATATAGACCTCCCCCGATAGGGGGAGTAACAGGGATTAAAGTGCTAAGAATAGTACTACTTAAAATACAACCTAGTTACCATGGGTCCCAGACCGCATGTCTTATTATTATATTTTGTCAGGGTAATCATGCAGGCCATATAGACCTCCCCCGATAGGGTGAGTAACAGGTATTAAACTAATAAGAACAGTACTACTTAACACAACCTAGTTACCATGGGTCCCAGACCACATGTCTTGTTGTTATATTTGGTGAGGGTAATCAGGCAGGCCGTATAGACCTCCCCCGATAGGGGGAGTAGAAGGGATTAAAGTGCTAAGAATAGTACTACTTAAAACACAACCTAGTTGCCATGGGTCGCAGACCACATGTCTTGTTGTTATATTTGGTGAGGGTAATCAGGCTGGCCGTATAGACCTCCCCCGATAGGGGGAGTAGAAGGGATTAAAGATCAAAGAATAGTACTACTTAAAACACAACCTAGTTACCATGGGTCCCAGGCCGCATGTCTTGTTGTTATATTTGGTGAGGGTAATCAGGCAGGCCATATAGACCTCACCGATAGGGGGAGTTACAGGGATTAAAGTGCTAAGAATAGTACTACTTAAAATACAACCTAGTTACCATGGGTCACAGACCGCATGTCTTATTATTATATTTTGTCAGGGTAATCATGCAGGCCATATAGACCTCCCCCGATAGGGTGAGTAACGGGTATTAAATAAGAACAGTACTACTTAACACAACCTAGTTACCATGGGTCCCAGACCACATGTCTTGTTGTTATATTTGGTGAGGGTAATCAGGCAGGCTGTATAGACCTTCCCTGATAGGGGGAGTAGAAGGGATTAAAGTGCTAAGAATAGTACTACTTAAAACACAACCTAGTTACCATGGGTCGCAGACCACATGTCTTGTTGTTATATTTGGTGAGGGTAATCAGGCAGGCCGTATAGACCTCCCCCGATAGGGGGAGTAGAATGGATTAAAGTGCTAAGAATAGTACTACTTAAAAAACAACCTAGTTACCATGGGTCGCAGACCACATGTCTTGTTGTTATATTTGTTGAGGGTAATCAGGCAGGCTGTATAGACCTCCCCCGATAGGGGGAGTAGAAGGGATTAAAGTTCTAAGAATAGTACTACTTAAAACACAACCTAGTTACCATGGGTCGCAGACCACATGTCTTGTTGTTATATTTGGTGAGGGTAATCAGGCAGGCCGTATAGACCTCCCCCGATAGGGGGAGTAGAAGGGATTAAAGTTCTAAGAATAGTACTACTTAAAACACAACCTAGTTACCATGGGTCCCAAACCGCATGTCTTATTGTTATATTTTGTCAGGGTAATCATGCAGGCCATATAGACCTCCCCCGATAGGGTGAGTAACGGGTATTAAACTAATAAGAACAGTACTACTTAACACAACCTAGTTACCATGGGTCCCAGACCACATGTCTTGTTGTTATATTTGGTGAGGGTAATCAGGCAGGCTGTATAGACCTTCCCTGATAGGGGGAGTAGAAGGGATTAAAGTGCTAAGAATAGTACTACTTAAAACACAACCTAGTTACCATGGGTCCCAGACCGCATGTCTTGTTGTTATATTTGGTGAGGGTAATCAGGCAGGCCATATAGACCTCACCGATAGGGGGAGTTACAGGGATTAAAGTGCTAAGAATAGTACTACTTAAAACACAACCTAGTTACCATGGGTCCCAGACCGCATGTCTTGTTGTTATATTTGGTGAGGGTAATCAGGCAGGCCATATAGACCTCACCGATAGGGGGAGTAGAAGGGATTAAAGTGCTAAGAATAGTACTACTTAAAACACAACCTAGTTACCATGGGTCCCAGACTGCATGTCTTGTTGTTATATTTGTTGAGGGTAATCAGGCAGGCCATATAGACCTCCCCCGATAGGGGGAGTTACAGGGATTAAAGTGCTAAGAATAGTACTACTTAAAACACAACCTAGTTACCATGGGTCCCAGACCACATGTCTTATTATTACATTTTGTTAGGGTAATCATGCAGGCCATATAGACCTCCCCCGATAGGGTGAGTAACAGGTATTAAACTAATAAGAACAGTACTACTTAACACAACCTAGTTACCATGGGTCCCAGACCACATGTCTTGTTGTTATATTTGGTGAGGGTAATCAGGCAGGCCGTATAGACCTCCCCCGACAGGGGGAGTAAAAGGGATTAAAGTGCTAAGAATAGTACTAATATAAACACAACCTAGTTACCATGGGTCCCAGACCGCATGTCTTGTTGTTATATTTGGGGAGGGTAATCAGGCAGGCCATATAGACCTCCCCCGATAGGGGGAGTAGAAGGGATTAAAGTGCTAAGAATAGTACTACTTAAAATACAACCTAGTTACCATGGGTCCCAGACCGCATGTCTTATTATTATATTTTGTCAGGGTAATCATGCAGGCCATATAGACCTCCCCCGATAGGGTGAGTAACGGGTATTAAACTAATAAGAACAGTACTACTTAACACAACCTAGTTACCATGGGTCCCAGACCACATGTCTTGTTGTTATATTTGGTGAGGGTAATCAGGCAGGCCGTATAGACCTCCCCCGATAGGGGGAGTAGAAGGGATTAAAGTGCTAAGAATAGTACTACTTAAAACACAACCTAGTTGCCATGGGTCGCAGACCACATGTCTTGTTGTTATATTTGGTGAGGGTAATCAGGCTGGCCGTATAGACCTCCCCCGATAGGGGGAGTAGAAGGGATTAAAGATCAAAGAATAGTACTACTTAAAACACAACCTAGTTACCATGGGTCCCAGGCCGCATGTCTTGTTGTTATATTTGGTGAGGGTAATCAGGCAGGCCATATAGACCTCACCGATAGGGGGAGTTACAGGGATTAAAGTGCTAAGAATAGTACTACTTAAAATACAACCTAGTTACCATGGGTCACAGACCGCATGTCTTATTATTATATTTTGTCAGGGTAATCATGCAGGCCATATAGACCTCCCCCGATAGGGTGAGTAACGGGTATTAAATAAGAACAGTACTACTTAACACAACCTAGTTACCATGGGTCCCAGACCACATGTCTTGTTGTTATATTTGGTGAGGGTAATCAGGCAGGCTGTATAGACCTTCCCTGATAGGGGGAGTAGAAGGGATTAAAGTGCTAAGAATAGTACTACTTAAAACACAACCTAGTTACCATGGGTCGCAGACCACATGTCTTGTTGTTATATTTGGTGAGGGTAATCAGGCAGGCCGTATAGACCTCCCCCGATAGGGGGAGTAGAATGGATTAAAGTGCTAAGAATAGTACTACTTAAAAAACAACCTAGTTACCATGGGTCGCAGACCACATGTCTTGTTGTTATATTTGTTGAGGGTAATCAGGCAGGCTGTATAGACCTCCCCCGATAGGGGGAGTAGAAGGGATTAAAGTTCTAAGAATAGTACTACTTAAAACACAACCTAGTTACCATGGGTCGCAGACCACATGTCTTGTTGTTATATTTGGTGAGGGTAATCAGGCAGGCCGTATAGACCTCCCCCGATAGGGGGAGTAGAAGGGATTAAAGTTCTAAGAATAGTACTACTTAAAACACAACCTAGTTACCATGGGTCCCAAACCGCATGTCTTATTGTTATATTTTGTCAGGGTAATCATGCAGGCCATATAGACCTCCCCCGATAGGGTGAGTAACGGGTATTAAACTAATAAGAACAGTACTACTTAACACAACCTAGTTACCATGGGTCCCAGACCACATGTCTTGTTGTTATATTTGGTGAGGGTAATCAGGCAGGCTGTATAGACCTTCCCTGATAGGGGGAGTAGAAGGGATTAAAGTGCTAAGAATAGTACTACTTAAAACACAACCTAGTTACCATGGGTCCCAGACCGCATGTCTTGTTGTTATATTTGGTGAGGGTAATCAGGCAGGCCATATAGACCTCACCGATAGGGGGAGTTACAGGGATTAAAGTGCTAAGAATAGTACTACTTAAAACACAACCTAGTTACCATGGGTCCCAGACCGCATGTCTTGTTGTTATATTTGGTGAGGGTAATCAGGCAGGCCATATAGACCTCACCGATAGGGGGAGTTCCAGGGATTAAAGTGCTAAGAATAGTACTACTTAAAACACAACCTAGTTACCATGGGTCACAGACCGCATGTCTTATTATTATATTTTGTCAGGGTAATCATGCAGGCCATATAGACCTCCCCCGATAGGGTGAGTAACAGGTATTAAACTAATAAGAACAGTACTACTTAACACAACCTAGTTACCATGGGTCCCAGACCGCATGTCTTGTTGTTATATTTGGTGAGGGTAATCAGGCAGGCCTTATAGACCTCCCCCGATAGGCAGAGTAAAAGGGATTAAAGTGCTAAGAATAGTACTAATATAAACACAACCTAGTTACCATGGGTCCCAGACCGCATGTCTTGTTGTTATATTTGGTGAGGGTAATTAGGCAGGCCGTATAGACCTCCCCCGATAGGGGGAGTAAAAGGGATTAAAGTGCTAAGAATAGTACTACTTAAAACACAACCTAGTTACCATGGGTCCCAGACCGCATGTCTTGTTGTTATATTTGGTGAGGGTAATCAGGCAGGCCGTATAGACCTCCCCCGATAGGGGGAGTAGAAGGGATTAAAGTGCTAAGAATAGTACTACTTAAAACACAACCTAGTTACCATGGGTCCCAGACCACATGTCTTGTTGTTATATTTGTTGAGGGTAATCAGGCAGGCCGTATAGACCTCCCCCGATAGGGGGAGTTACAGGGATTAAAGTGCTAAGAATAGTACTACTTAAAACACAACCTAGTTACCATGGGTCCCAGACCGCATGTCTTATTATTATATTTTGTCAGGGTAATCATGCAGGCCATATAAACCTCCCCCGATAGGGTGAGTAACAGGTATTAAACTAATAAGAACAGTACTACTTAACACAACCTAGTTACCATGGGTCCCAGACCGCATGTCTTGTTGTTATATTTGGGGAGGGTAATCAGGTAGGCCGTATAGACCTCCCCCGATAGGGGGAGTAAAGTTCTAAGAATAGTACTACTTAAAACACAACCTAGTTACCATGGGTCCCAGACCGCATGTCTTATTATTATATTTTGTCAGGGTAATCATGCAGGCCATATAGACCTCCCCCGATAGGGTGAGTAACAGGTATTAAACTAATAAGAACAGTACTACTTAACACAACCTAGTTACCATGGGTCCCAGACCACATGTCTTGTTGTTATATTTGGTGAGGGTAATCAGGCAGGCCGTATAGACCTCCCCCAATATGGGGAGTAGAAGGGATAAAAGTGCTAAGAATAGTACTACTTAAAACACAACCTAGTTACCATAGGTCCCAGACCACATGTCTTGTTGTTATATTTGGTGAGGGTAATCAGGCAGGCCGTATAGACCTCCCCCGATTAGGGGAGTAGAAGGGATTAAAGTGCTAAAAATAGTACTACTTAAAACACAACCTAGTTACCATGGGTCCCAGACCGCATGCCTTGTTGTTATATTTGGTGAGGGTAATCAGGCAGGCGGTATAGACCTCCCCCGATATGGGGAGTAGAAGGGATTAAAGTGCTAAGAATAGTACTACTTAAAACACAACCTAGTTACCATGGGTCCCAGACCGCATGTTTTATTATTATATTTTGTCAGGGTAATCATGCAGGCCATATAGACCTCCCCCGATAGGGTGAGTAACAGGTATTAAACTAATAAGAACAGTACTACTTAACACAACCTAGTTACCATGGGTCCCAGACCACATGTCTTGTTGTTATATTTGGTGAGGGTAATCAGGCAGGCCGTATAGACCTCCCCCGTTAGGGGGAGTAGAATAGATTAAAGTGCTAAGAATAGTACTACTTAAAAAAACAACCTAGTTACCATGGGTCCCAGACCGCATGTCTTGTTGTTATATTTGGGGAGGGTAATCAGGCAGGCCGTATATACCTCCCCCGATAGCAGGAGTAGAAGGGATTAAAGTGCTAAGAATAGTACTACTTAAAACACAACCTAGTTACCATGGGTCCCAGACCGCATGTCTTGTTGTTATATTTGGTGAGGGTAATCAGGCAGGCCATATAGACCTCCCCCGATAGGAGGAGTTACAGGGATTAAAGTGCTAAGAATAGTACTACTTAAAACACAACCTAGTTACCATGGGTCCCAGACCGCAAGTCTTATTATTATATTTTGTCAGGGTAATCATGCAGGCCATATAGACCTCCCCCGATAGGGTGAGTAACAGGTATTAAACTAATAAGAACAGTACTACTAAACACAACCTAGTTACCATGGGTCCCAGACCACATGTCTTGTTGTTATATTTTGTCAGGGTAATCAGGCAGGCCATATAGACCTCCCCTGAATGGGGGAGTAACAGGGATTAAAGTGCTAAGAATAGTACTACTTAACACAACCTAGTTACCATGGGTCCCAGACCGCATGTCTTATTGTTATATTTGGTGAGGGTAATTAGGCAGGCCGTATAGACCTCCCCCGATAGGGGGAGTAAAAGGGATTAAAGTGCTAAGAATAGTACTACTTAAAACACAACCTAGTTACCATAGGTCCCAGACCGCATGTCTTGTTGTTATATTTGGTGAGGGTAATCAGGCAGGCCATATAGACCTCCCCCGATAGGAGGAGTTACAGGGATTAAAGTGCTAAGAATAGTACTACTTAAAACACAACCTAGTTACCATGGGTCCCAGACCGCAAGTCTTATTATTATATTTTGTCAGGGTAATCATGCAGGCCATATAGACCTCCCCCGATAGGGTGAGTAACAGGTATTAAACTAATATGAACAGTACTACTAAACACAACCTAGTTACCATGGGTCCCAGACCACATGTCTTGTTGTTATATTTTGTCAGGGTAATCAGGCAGGCCATATAGACCTCCCCTGAATGGGGGAGTAACAGGGATTAAAGTGCTAAGAATAGTACTACTTAACACAACCTAGTTACCATGGGTCCCAGACCGCATGTCTTATTGTTATATTTGGTGAGGGTAATTAGGCAGGCCGTATAGACCTCCCCCGATAGGGGGAGTAAAAGGGATTAAAGTGCTAAGAATAGTACTACTTAAAACACAACCTAGTTACCATGGGTCCCAGACCGCATGTCTTGTTGTTATATTTGGTGAGGGTAATTAGGCAGGCCGTATAGACCTCCCCCGATAGGGGGAGTAGAAGGGATTAAAGTGCTAAGAATAGTACTACTTAAAACACAACCTAGTTAGCATGGGTCCCAGACTGCATGTCTTGTTGTTATATTTGTTGAGGGTAATCAGGCAGGCCATATAGACCTCCCCCGATAGGGGGAGTTACAGGGATTAAAGTGCTAAGAATAGTACTACTTAAAACACAACCTAGTTACCATGGGTCCCAGACCACATGTCTTATTATTACATTTTGCTAGGGTAATCATGCAGGCCATATAGACCTCCCCCGATAGGGTGAGTAACAGGTATTAAACTAATAAGAACAGTACTACTTAACACAACCTAGTTACCATGGGTCCCAGACCACATGTCTTGTTGTTATATTTGGTGAGGGTAATCAGGCAGGCCGTATAGACCTCCCCCGACAGGGGGAGTAAAAGGGATTAAAGTGCTAAGAATAGTACTAATATAAACACAACCTAGTTACCATGGGTCCCAGACCGCATGTCTTGTTGTTATATTTGGGGAGGGTAATCAGGCAGGCCATATAGACCTCCCCCGATAGGGGGAGTAGAAGGGATTAAAGTGCTAAGAATAGTACTACTTAAAATACAACCTAGTTACCATGGGTCCCAGACCGCATGTCTTATTATTATATTTTGTCAGGGTAATCATGCAGGCCATATAGACCTCCCCCGATAGGGTGAGTAACGGGTATTAAACTAATAAGAACAGTACTACTTAACACAACCTAGTTACCATGGGTCCCAGACCACATGTCTTGTTGTTATATTTGGTGAGGGTAATCAGGCAGGCCGTATAGACCTCCCCCGATAGGGGGAGTAGAAGGGATTAAAGTGCTAAGAATAGTACTACTTAAAACACAACCTAGTTACCATGGGTCGCAGACCACATGTCTTGTTGTTATATTTGGTGAGGGTAATCAGGCTGGCCGTATAGACCTCCCCCGATAGGGGGAGTAGAAGGGATTAAAGTTCAAAGAATAGTACTACTTAAAACACAACCAAGTTACCATGGGTCCCAGACCGCATGTCTTGTTGTTATATTTGTTGAGGGTAATCAGGCAGGCCGTATAGACCTCGCCCGATAGGGGGGAGTTACAGGGATTAAAGTGCTAAGAATAGTACTACTTAAAACACAACCTAGTTACCATGGGTCCCAGACCGCATGTCTTATTATTATATTTTGTCAGGGTAATCATGCAGGCCATATAGACCTCCCCCGATAGGGTGAGTAACAGGTATTAAACTAATAAGAACAGTACTACTTAACACAACCTAGTTACCATGGGTCTCAGACCACATGTCTTGTTGTTATTTTTGGTGAGGGTAATCAGGCAGGCCGTATAGACCTCCCCCGACAGGGGGAGTAAAAGGGATTAAAGTGCTAAGAATAGTACTAATATAAACAAAACCTAGTTACCATGGGTCCCAGACCGCATGTCTTGTTGTTATATTTGGGGCGGGTAATCAGGCAGGCCGTATAGACCTTCCCCGATAGGGGGATTAGACCTAGTTACCATGGGTCCCAAACCACATGTCTTGTTGTTATATTTGGTGAGTGTAATCAGGCAGGCCGTATAGACCTCCCCCGATAGGGGGAGTAGAATGGATTAAAGTGCTAAGAATAGTACTACTTAAAAAACAACCTAGTTACCATGGGTCGCAGACCACATGTCTTGTTGTTATATTTGGTGAGGGTAATCAGGCAGGCCGTATAGACCTCCCCCGATAGGGGGAGTAGAAGGGATTAAAGTTCTAAGAATAGTACTACTTAAAACACAACCTAGTTACCATGGGTCCCAGACCGCATGTCTTATTATTATATTTTGTCAGGGTAATCATGAGGGCCATATAGACCTCCCCCGATAGGGTGAGTAACGGGTATTAAACTAATAAGAACAGTACTACTTAACACAACCTAGTTACCATGGGTCCCAGACCACATGTCTTGTTGTTATATTTGGTGAGCGTAATCAGGCAGGCTGTATAGACCTTCCCTGATAGGGGGAGTAGAAGGGATTAAAGTGCTAAGAATAGTACTACTTAAAACACAACCTAGTTACCATGGGTCCCAGACCGCATGTCTTGTTGTTATATTTGGTGAGGGTAATCAGGCAGGCCATATAGACCTCACCGATAGGGGGAGTTACAGGGATTAAAGTGCTAAGAATAGTACTACTTAAAACACAACCTAGTTACCATGGGTCCCAGTCCGCATGTCTTGTTGTTATATTTGGTGAGGGTAATCAGGCAGGCCATATAGACCTCACCGATAGGGGGAGTTACAGGGATTAAAGTGCTAAGAATAGTACTACATAAAACACAACCTAGTTACCATGGGTCCCAGACCGCATGTCTTATTATTATATTTTGTCAGGGTAATCATGCAGGCCATATAGACCTCCCCCGATAGGGTGAGTAACAGGTATTAAACTAATAAGAACAGTACTACTTAACACAACCTAGTTACCATGGGTCCCAGACCGCATGTCTTGTTGTTATATTTGGTGAGGGTAATCAGGCAGGCCTTATAGACCTCCCCCGATAGGCGGAGTAAAAGGGATTAAAGTGCTAAGAATAGTACTAATATAAACACAACCTAGTTACCATGGGTCCCAGACCGCATGTCTTGTTGTTATATTTGGTGAGGCTAATTAGGCAGGCCGTATAGACCTCCCCCGATAGGGGGAGTAAAAGGGATTAAAGTGCTAAGAATAGTACTACTTAAAACACAACCTAGTTACCATGGGTCCCAGACCGCATGTCTTGTTGTTATATTTGGTGAGGGTAATCATGCAGGCCGTATAGACCTCCCCCGATAGGGGGAGTAGAAGGGATTAAAGTGCTAAGAATAGTACTACTTAAAACACAACCTAGTTACCATGGGTCCCAGACCGCATGTCTTGTTGTTATATTTGTTGAGGGTAATCAGGCAGGCCGTATAGACCTCCCCAGATAGGGGGAGTTACAGGGATTAAAGTGCTAAGAATAGTACTACTTAAAACACAACCTAGTTACCATGGGTCCCAGACCGCATGTCTTATTATTATATTTTGTCAGGGTAATCATGCAGGCCATATAGACCTCCCCCGATAGGGTGAGTAACAGGTATTAAACTAATAAGAACAGTACTACTTAACACATCCTAGTTACCATGGGTCCCAGACCACATGTCTTGTTGTTATATTTGGTGAGGGTAATCAGGAAGGCCGTATAGACCTCCCCCGATAGGGGGAGTAAAAGGGATTAAAGTGCTAAGAATAGTACTAATATAAACACAACCTAGTTACCATGGGTCCCAGACCGCATGTCTTGTTGTTATATTTGTTGAGGGTAATCAGGCAGGCCGTATAGACCTCCCCAGATAGGGGGAGTGTGACAGACCCTTCTGTCAGGACTGAAGGAGTTAATTGTGTTTAGCTAAGAAACTAATTTCTAAAGACAGAGTTGCTGGCTCCAGCTATAATCTAATTAGTGCTAAGCATTCTATTGTTTGATCACCTCCAGAGAGAAAACGCCTAAGTGATAAGAAGGTCCAAGAGTGTCTTGTGGTTGAAGTGTTTAAGTAATATAATTCTATTGTATCATGTCAAAGGGCTTGTTCCCTCCATGTAATGTACAACAGCCTTTCAACCCCCATCTGGGGGGGGGGGGTCAGACCTGCATAAATACTAGGCATAGCCTTTTAATAAATATCATTCTGTTTTAAACCTGAAAACTGGCTGGGTTGTGAATTGCTGATTCCCTATGCAGGACATTGTTCATCTGATATTAACCTTGGTACACTGTTGGTACCGTAACTGTGACAGACCCTTCTGTCAGGACTGAAGGAGTTAATTGTGTTTAGCTAAGAAACTAATTTCTAAAGACAGAGTTGCTGGCTCCAGCTATAATCTAATTAGTGCTAAGCATTCTATTGTTTGATCACCTCCAGAGAGAAAACGCCTAAGTGATAAGAAGGGCCAAGAGTGTCTTGTGGTTGAAGTGTTTAAGTAATATAATTCTATTGTATCATGTCAAAGGGCTTGTTCCCTCCATGTAATGTACAACAGTCTTTCAACCCCCATCTGGGGGGGGGGTGTCAAACCTGTATAAATACTAGGCATCTATCCTTTAATAAATGACATTCTGTTTTAAACCTGAAACTGGCTGGGTTGTGAATTGCTGATTCCCTATGCAGGACATTGTTCCCTGGTACTAACCCTTGGTACACTGTTGGTACCGTAACAATTGGTGGCAAGCGACGGAATGAACCTTATCGCCCAGAAGAGCAACTACACAAGCCAGTAACCTCAGGAAGAGGGGGATTATTACAATACTGACTAAGATGGAAAGAGTACCAGGGACAGAAGGAACCAATGGGCCCAGCATATCAGACAGAACCCCTGAAGAAGCAAGCTTTGATCGGGCGGTTAAAATAAGACTGGCATATTATGGCCCCAACCCATCTGCGGAAATTATCGACCGGGTCATAGCAGCTGTGGAGGCCAACCTACTTCGCCAAAGCAGCGCTGCAGCAGCCCAAGTGGAAAAGAGAAAAGTAAATTTTGCAGCTTTTAAAAACTTCCTGGAAACAGAAGGAGAGATTGATGGGTTCCTTGCGGATTTTGAGAGGCAATGTGCACTACACAAGGTACCCGCAGAGGACTGGGTCACGATATTATCCGGAAAATTATCCGGCCGGGCCAGTGAGGCTGTTCGGGCCATTCCAGATGAGGAGGTTGGGGATTATAATACTGTGAAAGAGGCTCTGCTCTCCAGGTATGCGGTTACACCGGAGGCATACCGGAGGCGGTTCAGAGACACTGTTAAATTAGCTGGTGATTCCTACGTTGAGTGGGCATGTAAGGTGCACCGCACAGCAGCTCACTGGATAGCGGGGTGCCAAGCCGTATCTGGGGAAGAGGTGCTGCAGCTATTCCTGTTGGAACATTGCTTTGACAAGTTATCAGCAGGAGTTAGAGAGTGGGTTCGGGACCGTAAACCCTCCACCCTGCATGAAGCTGCTCGCCTGGCAGATGAGTATATGGATGCCCGCAAACTGGACACTGCTACCACTAAGCCCCCTGCTAGAGTGGAGTACAGACCCCCAGTCACCCCAGCAGCTGCCAGTTACCAACCCCCGGCGCACCGCTATACCACACGGCCTCCGGCCACGAACTACCCTCAGAGAGCCCGGTTCAATTCACGGGGCTACTCACAGCCTATTTGGTGCTTTGGATGTAAGCAACTAGGGCACAAAAGACCAGAGTGTCCCCTAAATACAGCGAACCAAGCACAGTCCTGGAGAAGACCCGCCGGCGGAATCCCACGTAACTCTCAGCCTGTGGCCCGCTACGTAGAGGCGCAAGAATGCTGGAGCATCCTACATGAGGCAGACCTTGTGCAAGCTGCCCACCGGAATAACCGGCAACTGGTTAAAGTGAATGGGAAGAAGGTCAGTGGTCTACGGGATACTGGTGCTACTATGACCTTGCTTCAAAAGAACTTGGTGTCTGAGAAACAGTACACTGGAGACACTGTGGCTGTGAGGGTAGCAGGGGGCGATGTGTTCAGCCTACCTGTTGCCAGGGTACATTTGGATTGGGGAGTGGGCGCTAGACCTGTGAATGTGGGGGTCAAGAAGGACTTACCTGCTGATGTTCTTCTTGGAAATGACTTGGCTCCCCTTGTTTCTGCCTATGCTCCCATGGGTCCCGCTGATGTTAACCCTGTGACTACCCGTGCTCAGATCCGTGCAGCAGAGACTGACCCCCCTGCTGCTAAGCCCCAGGACGCTGAGCTCAGTAAATCTCTATCCGCTATTGATACGTGGAAGTCCCGTTACAATGCGCTGATGAAGGAGAAGAGGAGCGCAGAGGAAAAAGCACGTTTAGAACGTGAATCTCTGCTAGACAAGCTGCACCGACAGACTGCAGAAAACACCAGCTTGAGAGTGGGACATGAAACCTTAAAGACAAACTTAGCGACACTTGAGGAGAAGCTGACGCTGGCTCATAGTGAGGTGCAGCAACTCAAGGGCACCCTATGTCAGTATGAAGGGATTGTGGATACCTATAAAGAGCAGGTACAGAAAACTCGTAAAGAAGCTGATGGGATTTTGAAGGACTGTTTAGCCCTAGTCTGGGCACTGAGGAAGTTGAACCCTTCTTTGTATGGACAGGAATTCTCTCTCATAACGGGAATACAGATGGATTGTCCTGGCAAACTGACATGCCTACCACCTCCTAGTCCGGTCATCCCCAGGTTGACCCGCCAAAGGGTCAAGCCGGGTCTGCCGGAGTGTTCCACAACGGGGGAGATATGTGACAGACCCTTCTGTCAGGACTGAAGGAGTTAATTGTGTTTAGCTAAGAAACTAATTTCTAAAGACAGAGTTGCTGGCTCCAGCTATAATCTAATTAGTGCTAAGCATTCTATTGTTTGATCACCTCCAGAGAGAAAACGCCTAAGTGATAAGAAGGGCCAAGAGTGTCTTGTGGTTGAAGTGTTTAAGTAATATAATTCTATTGTATCATGTCAAAGGGCTTGTTCCCTCCATGTAATGTACAACAGTCTTTCAACCCCCATCTGGGGGGGGGGTGTCAAACCTGTATAAATACTAGGCATCTAGCCTTTAATAAATGACATTCTGTTTTAAACCTGAAACTGGCTGGGTTGTGAATTGCTGATTCCCTATGCAGGACATTGTTCCCTGGTACTAACCCTTGGTACACTGTTGGTACCGTAACAGTAACAATTGGTGGCAAGCGACGGGATGAACCTTATCGCCCAGAAGAGCAACTACACAAGCCAGTAACCTCAGGAAGAGGGGGATTATTACAATACTGACTAAGATGGAAAGAGTACCAGGGACAGAAGGAACCAATGGGCCCAGCATATCAGACAGAACCCCTGAAGAAGCAAGCTTTGATCGGGCGGTTAAAATAAGACTGGCACATTATGGCCCCAACCCATCTGCGGAAATTATTGACCGGGTCATAGCAGCTGTGGAGGCCAACCTACTTCGCCAAAGCAGCGCTGCAGCAGCCCAAGTGGAAAAGAGAAAAGTAAATTTTGCAGCTTTTAAAAACTTCCTGGAAACAGAAGGAGAGATTGATGGGTTCCTTGCGGATTTTGAGAGGCAATGTGCACTACACAAGGTACCCGCAGAGGACTGGGTCACGATATTATCCGGAAAATTATCCGGCCGGGCCAGTGAGGCTTTTCGGGCCATTCCAGATGAGGAGGTTGGGGATTATAATACTGTGAAAGAGGCTCTGCTCTCCAGGTATGCGGTTACACCGGAGGCATACCGGAGGCGGTTCAGAGACACTGTTAAATTAGCTGGTGATTCCTACGTTGAGTGGGCATGTAAGGTGCACCGCACAGCAGCTCACTGGATAGCGGGGTGCCAAGCCGTATCTGGGGAAGAGGTGCTGCAGCTATTCCTGTTGGAACATTGCTTTGACAAGTTATCATCAGGAGTTAGAGAGTGGGTTCGGGACCGTAAACCCTCCACCCTGCATGAAGCTGCTCGCCTGGCAGATGAGTATATGGATGCCCGCAAACTGGACACTGCTACCACTAAGCCCCCTGCTAGAGTGGAGTACAGACCCCCAGTCACCCCAGCAGCTGCCAGTTACCAACCCCCGGCGCACAGCTATACCACACGGCCTCCGGCCACGAACTACCCTCAGAGAGCCCGGTTCAATTCACGGGGCTACTCACAGCCTATTTGGTGCTTTGGATGTAAGCAACTAGGGCACAAAAGACCAGAGTGTCCCCTAAATGCAGCGAACCAAGCACAGTCCTGGAGAAGACCCGCCGGCGGAATCCCACGTAACTCTCAGCCTGCGGCCCGCTACGTAGAGGCGCAAGAATGCTGGAGCATCCTACATGAGGCAGACCTTGTGCAAGCTGCCCACCGGAATAACCGGCAACTGGTTAAAGTGAATGGGAAGAAGGTCAGTGGTCTACGGGATACTGGTGCTACCATGACCTTGCTTCAAAAGAACTTGGTGTCTGAGAAACAGTACACTGGAGACACTGTGGCTGTGAGGGTAGCAGGGGGCGATGTGTTCAGCCTACCTGTTGCCAGGGTACATTTGGATTGGGGAGTGGGCGCTAGGCCTGTGAATGTGGGGGTCAAGAAGGACTTACCTGCTGATGTTCTTCTTGGAAATGACTTGGCTCCCCTTGTTTCTGCCTATGCTCCCATGGGTCCCGCTGATGTTAACCCTGTGACTACCCGTGCTCAGATCCGTGCAGCAGAGACTGACCCCCCTGCTGCTAAGCCCCAGGACGCTGAGCTCAGTAAATCTCTATCCGCTATTGATATGTGGAGGTCCCGTTACAATGCGCTGATGAAGGAGAAGAGGAGCGCAGAGGAAAAAGCACGTTTAGAACGTGAATCTCTGCTAGACAAGCTGCACCGACAGACTGCAGAAAACAGCAGCTTGAGAGTGGGACATGAAACCTTAAAGACAAACTTAGCGACACTTGAGGAGAAGCTGACGCTGGCTCATAGTGAGGTGCAGCAACTCAAGGGCACCCTATGTCAGTATGAAGGGATTGTGGATACCTATAAAGAGCAGGTACAGAAAACTCGTAAAGAAGCTGATGGGATTTTGAAGGACTGTTTAGCCCTAGTCTGGTCACTGAGGAAGTTGAACCCTTCTTTGTATGGACAGGAATTCTCTCTCATAACGGGAATACAGATGGATTGTCCTGGCAAACTGACATGCCTACCACCTCCTAGTCCGGTCATCCCCAGGTTGACCCGCCAAAGGGTCAAGCCGGGTCTGCCGGAGTGTTCCACAACGGGGGAGATATGTGACAGACCCTTCTGTCAGGACTGAAGGAGTTAATTGTGTTTAGCTAAGAAACTAATTTCTAAAGACAGAGTTGCTGGCTCCAGCTATAATCTAATTAGTGCTAAGCATTCTATTGTTTGATCACCTCCAGAGAGAAAACGCCTAAGTGATAAGAAGGTCCAAGAGTGTCTTGTGGTTGAAGTGTTTAAGTAATATAATTCTATTGTATCATGTCAAAGGGCTTGTTCCCTCCATGTAATGTACAACAGCCTTTCAACCCCCATCTGGGGGGGGGGGGGTCAGACCTGCATAAATACTAGGCATAGCCTTTTAATAAATATCATTCTGTTTTAAACCTGAAAACTGGCTGGGTTGTGAATTGCTGATTCCCTATGCAGGACATTGTTCATCTGATATTAACCTTGGTACACTGTTGGTACCGTAACAGGGAGTTACAGGGATTAAAGTGCTAAGAATAGTACTACTTAAAACACAACCTAGTTACCATGGGTCCCAGACCGCATGTCTTATTATTATATTTTGTCAGGGTAATCATGCAGGCCATATAGACCTCCCCCGATAGGGTGAGTAACAGGTATTAAACTAATAAGAACAGTACTACTTAACACAACCTAGTTACCATGGGTCCCAGACCACATGTCTTGTTATATTTGGTGAGGGTAATCAGGCAGGCCGTATAGACCTCCCCCGATATGGGGAGTAGAAGGGATAAAAGTGCTAAGAATAGTACTACTTAAAACTCAACCTAGTTACCATAGGTCCCAGACCACATGTCTTGTTGTTATATTTGGTGAGGGTAATCAGGCAGGCCGTATAGACCTCCCCCGATTAGGGGAGTAGAAGGGATTAAAGTGCTAAGAATAGTACTACTTAAAACACAACCTAGTTACCATGGGTCCCAGACCGCATGTCTTATTATTATATTTTGTCAGGGTAATCATGCAGGCTATATACACCTCCCCCGATAGGGGGAGTAACAGGGATTAAAGTGCTAAGAATAGTACTACTTAACACAACCTAGTTAACATGGGTCCCTGACCGCATGTCTTATTATTATATTTTGTCAGGGTAATCATGCAGGCCATATAGACCTCCCCCGATAGGGGGAGTAACAGGGATTAAAGTGTTAAGAATAGTACTACTTTACACAACCTAGTTACCATGGGTCCCAGACCGCATGTCTTATTAATATATTTTGTAAGGGTAATCATGCAGGCCATATAGACCTCCCCCGATAGGGGGCGTAACAGGGATTAAAGTGCTAAGAATAGTACTACTTAACACAACCTAGTTACCATGGGTCCCAGACCGCATGTTTTATTATTATACTTTGTCAGGGTAATTATATATCTATCAAATCTATCTATGTATCTTCTATCGATTCTATCTAACTATCATTCTATGTATATCTATCTATCAAATCTATCTATCTCGTGGCCGGACTGTTTTGAGACAGACACTTGTGTTTAGGCCAAATTTGAAGTAGGAGGACAGACCAATCATCTTCTTCCATCTCCCTGTTCCAAAAATGCAGCCCATATAGACCTCAGTAACAGGTAGTAAACTGCTCAGAATAATACTACTTAACACACCACGGGTCCCAGACCGCATGTCTTATTGTTATACTCTGTCAGGGAAATCATATATCTATCAAATCTATCTATTTATCTATCAAATCTATCTAACTAACAATCGTATCTATCAAACATAAATTGCATCTATTGATCGATGTAATTTGTATCTATCAAATGTATATTGCATCTTTTGATCTATGTAATTCGTATCTATCAAATGTATATTGCATAGATTGATCTATGTAATTCGTATCTATCATCAAATGTATATTGCATCTATTGATCTATGTAATTTGTATCTATCATATGTATATTGCATCTATTGATCTATGTAATCTATGTATCTAGCTATCAAATATATCTAACTCGTGGTTGTGCAAATGGACTGTTTGCAGTTGTTTGCGGTGCGTTACACGGGGAGTTTGGTCTGTCACTGTGAAGCAAGTGTAACCCTTACACTACCTGATCGATACTACATCATACCTGATGTTTTAAAGCACGTTATTAAAAAATGTTTTAGGAATGTTAGGTGATTAAGGCACTTTATGGCTTAAAACAAGACTCTGCATCAACAATGTAATTTTCCGTGGGAGTTTTGCCATGGATCCCCATCCGGCATGCCACAGTCCAGGTGTTAGTCCCCTTGAAACAACTTTTCAATCACTATTGTGGCCAGAAAGAGTCCTTGTGGGTTTTAAAGTTTGTCTGCCTATTGAAGTTAATGGCGGTTCGCGAGGTTTGCCGGTTCGCGAACAGTAGCGGAAGTTCGAGTCCGCCATTCGTGAACTGAAATTTTAAGGTTCGCAACATCACTAATGTAGATCAGTAATCATTAGACTATTACATAAAACATAAGTGTACAGTTATGTAATACAGTAATCATTAGACATTTACATAAACCATAAGTATACAGTTATGTAGTACAGTAATCATTAAACATATACATAAAACATAAGTATACAGTTATGTAGTACAGTAATCATTACACATTTAGATAAAACAAGTATACAGTTATGTAGTACAATAATCATTAGACATTTACATAAAACATAAGTATATAGTTATGTAGTACAGAAATCATTACACATTTACATAAAACATAAGTATACAGTTATGTAGTACAGTAATCATTATACATTTACATAAAACATAAGTATACAGTTATGTAGTACAGTAATCAGTATACATTTACATAAAACATAGGTATATAGTTATGTGGTACAACAATAATTATACATTTATATAAAACACAAGTATACAGTTATGTAGTACAATAATCATTAGACATTTATATAAAACATAAGTATACAGTTATGCAGTACAATAATCATTAGACATTTATATAAAACATAAGTATACAGTTATGTAGTACAATAATAATAATATATTTATATAAAACATATTTATACAGTTATGTAGTACAGTAATCATTAAAAATTTACATAAAACATAAGTATACAGTTTTGCAGTACAGTAATCATTAGACATTTATATAAAATATAAGTATAAAGTTAGGCAGTACAGTAATCATAAGACTATTACATAAGATATACGTATACAGTTATATAGTGCAGTAATTATTACACACTTACATAAAGCATTAGTATACAGTTATGTAGTACAGTAATTATTAGACATTTATATAAAACATAAGTATAGAGTTATGTAATACAGTAATCATTATACATTTACATAAAACATAGGTATATAGTTATGTAGTGCAACAATAATTATACATTTATATAAAACACAAGTATACAGTTATGTAGTACAAGAATAATTATATATTTATATAAAACATAATTATACAGTTATGTAGTACAGTAATCATTAAACATTTTCATAAAACCTAAGTATACAGTTATGTAGTACAGTAATCATTAGACATTTACATAAAACAAAAGTATACAGTTATGTAGTACAATAATCATTAGACATTTACATAAAACATAAGTATATAGTTATGTAGTACAGAAATCATTAGACATTTACATAAAACATACGTATACAGTTATATAGTACAGTAATCATTATACATTTACATAAAACATAAGTATACAGTTATGTAGTACAGTAATCATTATACATTTACATAAAACATAGGTATATAGTTATGTGGTACAACAATAATTATACATTTATATAAAGCAGAAGTATACAGTTATGTAGTACAATAATCATTAGATATTTATATAAAACATAAGTATATAGTTATGTAGTAGAATAATAATTATATATCTATATAAAACATAATTATACAGTTATGTAGTACAGTAATCATTATACATTTACATAAAACATAAGTATACAGTTATGTAGTACAGTAATCATTAGACATTTATATAAAATATAATTATAAAGTTATGCAGTACAGTAATCATAAGACTATTAATTAAGACAAACGTATAAAGTTATATAGTGCAGTAATTATTACACGTTTACATAAAGCATTAGTATACAGTTATGTAGTACAGTAATTATTAGACATTTATATAAAAAATAAGTATACAGTTATGTAGTACAGTAATCATTAGACATCACATAAATTATTAAGTATACAGTTATGTAGTACAGAAATCATTAGACATTAGATAAATCTTAAGTATACAGTTATATAGTAGAGTAACCATTAGACATTTACATAAAACGTATGTATACAGTTATGTAGTACAGTAATTATTAGACATTTATATAAATCATAAGTATATAGTTATGTAGTACAGTAATCATATATTTACATAAAACATAAGTATACAGTTATGTAGTACAATAATCATTACACATTTACATAAAACAAAAGTATACAGTTATTTAGTACAGTAATCATTACACATTTACATAAACCATAAGTATACAGTTATGTAGTACAGTAATCAATAGACATTAACATAAAACATAAGTATACAGTTATGTAGAACAGTAATCATTAGACATTTATATCAATCATAAGTATACTGTTATGTAATATAGTAATCATTACACATTTACATAAATCATAAGTAAACAGTTATGCAGTACAATAATCATGAGACATTTATATAAAACATAAGTTTACAGTTATGTAGTACAGTAATCATTAGACAGTTACATAAAACATAAGTTTACAGATATGTAGTACAGTAATCATTATACATTTACATAAAACATAAGTATACAGTTATGTAGTACAGTAATCATTAGACTATTACATAAGACATAAGTATACAGTTATGTAGTACAGTAATCATTATACATTTACATAAAACATAGGTATATAGTTATGTGGTACAACAATAATTATACATTTATATAAAGCACAAGTATACAGTTATGTAGTACAATAATCATTAGATATTTATATAAAACATAAGTATATAGTTATATAGTAGAATAATAATTATATATCTATATAAAACATAATTATACAGTTATGTAGTACAGTAATCATTATACATTTACATAAAACATAAGTATGCAGTTATGTAGTACAGTAATCATTAGACATTTATATAAAATATAATTATAAAGTTATGCAGTACAGTAATCATAAGACTATTAATTAAGACAAACGTATAAAGTTATATAGTGCAGTAATTATAGTATAGTAATCATTACACATTTACATAAATCATAAGTAAACAGTTATGCAGTACAATAATCATGAGACATTTATATAAAACATAAGTTTACAGTTATGTAGTACAGTAATCATTAGACAGTTACATAAAACATAAGTTTACAGATATGTAGTACAGTAATCATTAGACATTTACATAAAACATAAGTATACAGTTATGTAGTACAGTAATCATTAGACTATTACATAAGACATGCGTATACAATTATGCAGTACAGTAATCATTACACATTTATATAAATCATAAGTAAACAGTTATGCAGTACAATAATTATTAGACATTTATATAAAACATAAGTATACAGTTATGTAGTATAGTAATCATTACACATTTACATAAAACATAAGTATACAGTTATGTAGTACAGTTATCATTAGACTATTACATAAGGCATAAGTATACAGTTATGCAGTACAGTAATCATTACACATTTACATAAATCATAAGTAAACAGTTATGCAGTACAATAATCATTAGACATTACATAAATCATAAGTATACAGTTATGTAATACAGAAATCATTAGACATTACATAAATCATAAGTATATAGTTATGTAGTACAGTAATCATATATTTACATAAAACATACATATACAGTTATGTAGTACAGTAATCATTACACATTTACATAAAACATAAGTATACAGTTATGTAGTACAGTAATCATTACACATTTACATAAACCATAAGTATACAGTTATGTAGTACAGTAATCATAAGACATTTACATAAAACATAAGTATACAGTTATGTAGTACAGTAATCATTAGACATTTATATAAATCATAAGTATACAGTTATGTAGTATAGTAATCATTACTTATTTACATAAACCATAAGTATACAGTTATGTAGTACAGTAATAATTATACATTTACATAAAACATAAGTATACAGTTATGTAGTACAGTAATCATTAGACTATTACATAAGACATACGTATACAATTATGCAGTACAGTAATCATTACACATTTACATAAATCATAAGTAAACAGTTATGCAGTACAATAATTATTAGACATTTATATAAAACATAAGTATACAGTTATATAGTATAGTAATCATTACACATTTACATAAAACATAAGTATACAGTTATGTAGTACAGTAATCATTAGACTATTACATAAGGCATAAGTATACAGTTATGCAGTACAGTAATCATTACACATTTACATAAATCATAAGTAAACAGTTATGCAGTACAATAATCATTAGACATTTATATAAAGCATAAGTATACAGTTATGTAGTATAGTAATCATTAGACGGTTACATAAAACATAAGTATATAGTTATGTAGTACAATAATCAGCGTGGCTGTGCTATCCACTGAAACTAAAGGCCGCGTTCAAAAAATGTAATCTGTGCTAACATTCTATAATAAAACTTTTTTACTCTTAGCACAAACCAATGATATTAATGGTGCCCCCTGCGCTATTAATAGCTCTACGCTTGGATTATGGGTCTTAAAAAATGCTAAATAGAATTACTTATTCAAAGCAAAGATAAAACTTTATACGGCTAATTTACGAGTGGATCGCAAATTAACTAACTAATTTAAGAGTCTTAGAAATTGGGCTTAGGATAAGGGTTATAGATACAAACTGGGGTTAGGATAAGGGTTAGTATAAGGTTTACAGTTAAAAATTGGGGTAAGGATAAGGGTTACAGATACAAATTGGGATTAGAATATGGGTTACAGATACAAATTGGTGTTAGGGTAAAGGTAAAGATAGAAACTTGGGTTTGGATAAGGGTGACATGTACAAATTGGGGTTATGATAACAGTTTCAGGTACAGATTAGGGGTAGGATAAGGGATGCCGTTACAAATTAGGGTTAGTATAAGAGTAAGAGTTAAAAATTGGAGTTAGGATAAGGGTTACAGATACAAATTGGGGTAAGAATAAGGGTTACAGATACAAATTGGGGTTAGAATAAGGGTTACAGATACAAATTGGGGTAAGGATAAGGGTTAAAAGTACACACCGGGTTAGTATAAGAGTAACAGTTAAAAATTTGAGTTAGGGTAAGGGTTACAGCTGCAAATTGGGGTTAGGATTAGAGTTACAGATACAAATTGGGGTTAGGATAAGGGTTTCAGATACAAATTGGGGTTAGGATAAGGGTTACAGTTACAAACTAGGGTTAGGATAAGGATTACAGATACAAAGTGGGATTAGGATAAGGGTTACAGTTACAAACTGGGGTTAGGATAAGGCTTATAGATAAAAATTGGGGTTAGGATAAGAGTTACAGATACAAACAGGGGTTAGGATAAAGGTTACGTATGCAAACAAGGGTTAGGATAAGGGTTACAGATACAAATTGGGGTTAGAATAAGGATTACAGTAAAAAATAAGGGTTAGGATAAGGGTTACATATACAAATTGGTGTTAGGATAAGAATCACAGTTATAATTTGGGGTTAGGATAAGGTTACAGATACAAATTGGGGTTAGCATAAGGGTTACAGTTACAAATCAGGCTTAATATAAGGGTTACAGTTACAAATTGGGTTTAGGATAATGGTTACAGATACAAATTGGGGTTATAATAAGGGTTACAGTTAGAAATTGAGGTTAGAATAAGATTACAGATTCAAATTTGGGATAGGATAAGTGTTACAGAAAGAAATTGGGGTTAGGATAAGGGTTACAGATACAAATTGGGGTTAGGAAAAGGGTTACAGATACAAATTGTGGCTAGGATAAAGGTTAGAGAGAGAAATTGGGTTTAGGATAAGGATCACAGTTATAAATTGTGCTTAGGATAAGGGTTATAAATACAAATTGGGGTTAGGATAAGGGTTGCAAATATAAATTGGGATTAGGATAAGGATTACAGATAGAAATTGGGGTTAGCATAAGATTACAGATACAAATTGGGGTTTGGATAAGGGTTACAGATACAAATTATGGTTAGGATAAACATTACAGATACAAATTGGGGTTAGGATAAGTGTTACAGTTACAAATTGGGGTTACGATAAGAGTTACAGTTGTAATTTGGGGTTAGGATAAGGGTTACAGATGGAAATAGAGGTTAGGATAAAGGTTACAGTTATAAATTGGAATTAGCATAGGGTTACAGATACAAATTGGGGTTAGGATAAGGATTACAGATACAAATTGGGGTTAGGATAAGGGTTACAGATAGAAATTGAGGTTAGGATAAATGTTACAGTTACAAATTGGGGTCAGCATAAGGGCTACAGATACAAAATGGGGCTAGGATAGGGGTTACAGATAAAAAAAAAATTGGGATTAGACTAAGGGTTACATATACAAATTGGGGTTAGGATAAGGGTTACAGTAACAAATTGGGGTTAGGATAAGGGTTACAGATAGAAATTGAGGTTAGGATAAATGTTACAGTTACAAATTGGGGTCAGCATAAGGGCTACAGATACAAAATGGGGCTAGGATAGGGGTTACAGATATAAATTGGGGTTAGGATAAGGGTTACAGTTACAAATTGGGGTTAGGATAAGGGTTACAGTTACAAATTGGGGTTAGGATAAACATTACAGACACAAATTGGGGTTAGGATAAGGGTTACAGTTACAAATTGGGGTTAGGATACGGGTTACAGATGGAAATAGAGGTTAGGATAAAGGTTACAGTTACAAATTGGGATTAGCATAGGTTTAAAGTCAGATACAAATTGGGGTTAGGATAAGAATTACAGATAAAAATTGGGATTAGACTAAGGGTTACATATACAAATTGGGGTTAGGATAAGGGTTACAGTAACAAATTGGGGTTAGGATAAGGGTTACAGATAGAAATTAAAGTTAGGATAAATGTTACAGTTACAAATTGGGGTCAGCATAAGCGCTACAGATACAAAATGGGGATAGGATAGGGGTTGCAGATATAAATTGGGGTTAGGATAAGGGTTACAGTTACAAATTGGGGTTAGGATAAGGGTTACAGTTACAAATTGGGGTTAGGATAAGGATCACAGTTACAAATTGGGGTTAGGATAAGGGTTACAGATACAAATTGGGGTTAGGATATGGGTTACAAATATAAATTGGGGTTAGGATAAGGATTGCAGATACAAATTGGGGTTAGGATAAGGATTGCAGATACAAATTGGGGTTAGGATAAACATTACAGATACAAATTGGGGTTAGGATAAGGGTTACAGTTACAAATTGGGTTAGGATTAGGGCTACAGTTACAGATTGGGGTTAGGATAAAGGTTACAGATGGAAATAGAGATTAGGATAAAGGTTACAGTTACAAATTGGGATTAGCATAGGGTTACAGATACACATTGGGGTTAGGATAAGGATTACAGATAGGAATTGGGGTTAGGATAAGAGTTACACATACAAATTGGGGTTAGGATAAAGGTTACAGATACAAATTGGGGTTAGACTAAGGGTTACATATACAAATTGGGGTTAGGATAAGGGTTACGGTTACAAATTAGAGTTAGGATAAAGGTTACAGATACAAATTGAGGTTAGGATAAGGGTTATAAATACAAATTGGGGTTAGGATAAGGGTTACAGATACAAATTGGGGTTAAGTTAAGGGATACAGACAGAAATTTGGGATAGGATAAGGGTTACAGATAGAAATTGAGGTTAGGATAAAGGTTACAGATACAAATTGGTGTTAGGGTAAAGGTAAAGATAGAATCTTGGGTTTGGATAAGGATTACAGGTATACATTGGGGTTAACATAAGGGTGACATAAACAAATTGGTGTTAGGATAACGGTTACAGATACAAATTAGAGTTAGGATAAGGGATACTGTTACAAATTAGGGTTAGTATAAGGGAAACAAATAAAAATTGGAGTTAGGGTAAGGGTTACAGCTACAAATTGGAGTTAGGATTAGAGTTACAGATACAAATTAGGTTAGGATAAGGGTTAAAGATAGAAATTGGGGTTAGGAATCGGATAAGGGTTACAGATACAAATTGGGGTTAGTATAAGGGTTACAGTTACAAACTAGGGTTAGGATAAGGCTTATAGATAAATATTGGGGTTAGGATAAGGGTTACAGGTACAAACAGGGGTTAGGATAAAAGTTACATATGCAAACAGGGGTTAGGATAAGGGTTACATATACAAATTGGTGTTAGGATAAGGATCACATTTATAAATTGGGGTTAGGATAGGGTTACAGATACAAATTGGGGTTAGGATAAGGGTTACAGTAACAAATCAGCCTTAATATAAGGGTTACAGTTACAAATTGGGGTTAGGATAAGGGTTTCAGATACAAATTGGGGTTAGGATAAACATTACAGATACAAATTGGGGTTAGGATAAGGGTTACAGTTACAAATTGGGGTTAGGATACGGGTTACAGATGGAAATAGAGGTTAGGATAAAGGTTACAGTTAAAAATTGGGATTAGCATAGGGTTACAGTCAGATACAAATTGGGGTTAGGATAAGGGTTACAGTAACAAATTGGGGTTAGGATAAGGTTTACAGATAGAAATTGAGGTTAGGATAAATGTTACAGTTACAAATTGGGGTCAGCATAAGGGCTACAGATACAAAATGGGGCTAGGATAGGGGTTACAGATATAAATTGTGGTTAGGATAAGGGTTACAGTTACAAATTGGGGTTAGGATAAGGGTTACAGTTACAAATTGGGGTTAGGATAAGGGTTACAGATAGAAATTGAGGTTAGGATAAATGTTACAGTTACAAATTGGGGTCAGCATAAGGGCTACAGATACAAAATGGGGCTAGGATAGGGGTTACAGATAAAAATTGGGATTAGACTAAGGGTTACATATACAAATTGGGGTTAGGATAAGGGTTACAGTAACAAATTGGGGTTAGGATAAGGGTTACAGATAGAAATTGAGGTTAGGATAAATGTTACAGTTACAAATTGGGGTCAGCATAAGGGCTACAGATACAAAATGGGGCTAGGATAGGGGTTACAGATATAAATTGGGGTTAGGATAAGGGTTACAGTTACAAATTGGGGTTAGGATAAGGGTTACAGTTACAAATTGGGGTTAGGATAAGGGTTACAGATAGAAATTGAGGTTAGGATAAATGTTACAGTTACAAATTGGGGTCAGCATAAGGGCTACAGATACAAAATGGGGCTAGGATAGGGGTTACAGATAAAAATTGGGATTAGACTAAGGGTTACATATACAAATTGGGGTTAGGATAAGGGTTACAGTAGCAAATTGGGGTTAGGATAAGGGTTACAGATAGAAATTGAGGTTAGGATAAATGTTACAGTTACAAATTGGGGTCAGCATAAGGGCTACAGATACAAAATGGGGCTAGGATAGTGGTTACAGATATAAATTGGGGTTAGGATAAGGGTTACCGTTACAAATTGGGGTTAGGATAAGGGTTACAGTTACAAATTGGGGTTAGGATAAGGATCACAGTTACAAATTGGGGTTAGGATAAGTGTTACAGATACAAATTGGGGTTAGGATAAGGGTTACAAATATAAATTGGGGTTAGGATAAGGATTACAGATAGAAATTGGGGTTAGGATAAGGTTACAGATACAAATTGGGGTTAGGATTAACATTACAGATACAAATTGGGATTAGGATAAACATTACAGATACAAATTGGGGTTAGGATAAGGGTTACAGTTACAAATTGGGTTAGGATAAGGGCTACAGTTACAGATTGGGGTTAGGATAAGGGTTACAGATGGAAATAGAGATTATGATAAAGGTTACAGTTACAAATTGGGATTAGCATAGGGTTACAGATACACATTGGGGTTAGGATAAGGATTACAGATAGGAATTGGGGTTAGGATAAGGGTTACACATACAAATTGGGGTTAGGATAAAGGTTACGGATACAAATTGGGGTTAGACTAAGGGTTACATATACAAATTGGGGTTAGGATAAGGGTTACAGTTACAAATTGGGGTTAGGATAAGGGTTACAGATACATTTTATGGGTATGATAAGGGTTACAGTTAGAAATTGTGGTTAGGATAAGATTATAGATACAAATTGGGGTTAGGATTGTCAGCCGCTCTGGAATCAATCCGGGATGTAACCCAACTGCTAGCGTGAATTGAAAGCACACGCTAGCACACTGAGAAATATCCAGGACGTGACCCACTCAGGAAGCAGATTAGAAGATAACAAAAATGAATATTGTTCCAGAATGCAGGAAAGCCACAAAGGATAAAACGTCCCTTTAAGTAGTACAAAGAACAAAAAGGAAATGCTCTTACTTGAAGCTTCTGAAAAAGGTCCTCTTTAGCAGGCTTGTAAAACAAAGGAAAAGTTCTCTTTTGCAGCTTGTAAAAGTATAATGTCCCTTTAAGCAGGTTTATAACAAACAGAAAGGCAAAGTTCTCTTTTGCAGCTTGTAAAAGTAAATGTCCCTTTTAAGCAGGTGTATAACAAACAGAAAGGCAAAGTTCTCTTTTCCAGCTTGTAAAAGTAAATGTCCCTTTTAAGCAGGTGTATAACAAACAGAAAGGCAAAGTTCTCTTTTGCAGCTTGTAAAAGTAAATGTCCCTTTTAAGCAGGTGTATAACAAACAGAAAGGCAAGGTTCTCTTTTGCAGCTTGTAAAAGTAAATGTCCCTTTTAAGCAGGTGTATAACAAACAGAAAGGCAAAGTTCTCTTTTGCAGCTTGTAAAAGTAAAATGTCCCTTTAAGCAGGTCTTGTTTATCAAAGAATAGTTTTAAAGGTAAAGGCAAAAGCAAGGTCAGGCAGGCAGAAGTCGGCATCCAAATATCAGCAAAAGGTATAGGCAAAAGACAAGGTCAGGCAAGCAGAAGTCGGCATCCAAGTATCAGCAAAAGGGTAAAAGCTACAGGCAAGGTCAGGCAGGCAGAAGTCAATGTCCAAATATCAGCAAGTAGGGATTAGGCAAGAGGCTTGGTCAGGCAGGCAGAAGTCGGTACACAGAAGAACAAAACTGATATGGTACTCACAATCCAGGGAAACAAACAAACGGGCCCAGATTCAGATCTCCCGCCGAGATTTAAAGGGCAGGAGCGTAACCGTCATCAGAGGGGTGTGAGAGAAAGCGTCATGTTGCTAAGCAACATGACGTCAGAGACACAGAGAAGTTCCGGGAGCCGCGGCGACACGGCGATGAACGGAAGCGATCATGACAGCACCCCCTCCTCAAGGACCCCTCAGGGGGACAGGACCAGGTCTATCAGGATGAGTCTTGTGGAAGGTCTTGACCAATATAGGAGCATTTACTTGATGAGCAGGTTCCCAAGAACGTTCCGTGACTGGATAACCCTTCCAATGAATGAGATAATACAATTTCTTGCCCCGCAATTTGGAATCTAGAATATGGCTGATCTCAAACTCAGGATGTCCATGCACCAATAACGGTGGAGGTTTAGAAAAAGGCTTAGAATACCTGTTACTCATCACAGGTTTTAAAAGAGAAACATGGAATACCGGATGGACTTTGAGAGACTTGGGTAAAGCTACCCGATAAGCAGTGGAACATACCTGACCCAGTATTCGGAAAGGACCCACATATCGTGGTCCCAATTTGTTAGAAGGTTGTTTCAGGCGAAGAAATCGAGAGGAAATCCAAACTTTATCACCAGGGCGATATTTGGGAGCCTTCTTCCGTCGAAGATCCGAAAAGAACTTGTAACGTCTAGAAGTGACAGAAAGAATACGATGTATCTTCTGCCAATGTCGAGTTAATCTTCGGGCTGTAAGATCAGAAGCAGGATTCACTGTGGAGGAAGTATGCAAAGGGAATGTCCTAGGCTGATATCCGTAAGCTGCATGAAAAGGAGAAGTCTGAAGGGAGGAATTGTACCGGGCATTATGGGCCAATTCAGCCAAAGGAAGGTAAGAAGTCCAGTTAGAATGATAATGATCCACATAATGTCTAAGATATGTTTCAAGACACTGGTTTACTCTTTCAGTCTGACCATTCGATTGTGGGTGGTGAGAAGTAGAGAGAGATATAGTAGTACCAAAATGTTTACAAAGTGACCTCCAAAATCGAGAAACGAATTGTACCCCTCTATCTGAAACAATATCTAGAGGAAATCCATGGATTCTTACAATATGAAGAATAAAAAGTTCAGAGAGTCTTTTGGCAGATGGTAATCCTGGCAAGGGTACAAAATGAGCCGTCTTAGTGAACCTGTCGACCACCACCCAGATAGTATTGTTCCCAGTGGACAAAGGAAGATCGGTAATAAAGTCCATGGATACATGAGTCCAAGGCTGGTGAGGTATAGGCAATGGTTGGAGTAATCCTGAAGGAAGTTGGCGTGGAGTTTTGTTCATGGCACATTGTGTGCATACTGAGACGTAATCCTTCACATCTTGAGAGAGTGTAGGCCACCAGACATGTTGTTTGAGGTTTCGAGTGGTAATACTGATGCCAGGATGTCCAGAAAGGGGACTATCATGAGCCCAAAATAAAATCTTGGAACGAAGGCGTTCAGGAACAAAGAGTAAACCATCGGGAGGTTTACAGGACAAAGGAAGATGCTCTTGAGCGGACTGTAATTCTTGTAACCAAGAAGTTGTTAACTGGGCAATGACTTCATGAGGTTGGAGAATGGTACCAGACTCAGGAACTGGGGTATCTTGAAATTGTCTGGAAAGTGCGTCTGCTTTAATATTTTTTGAACCAGGTATGTAAGACAAATTATAGTGAAACCGAGAGAAGAATAATGACCAGCGTGCTTGCCTGGAATTTAGTCGTTTGGCTGTTTGGAGATACAGAAGGTTCTTATGATCAGTAAGTATAGTAAATGGCAAAGAAGTACCCTCCAGCCAATGTCTCCATTCATCCAATGCCATCTTGATGGCAAGCAACTCTTTATTCCCTACGTCATAGTTAAATTCGGAAGGAGTGAATTTTTTAGAGAAAAAAGCAACAGGATGAATCCTTCCAGTCTCTGGTATTCGTTGAGACAGAACAGCTCCAGCAGCAACAGAGGAAGCATCCACCTCCAGAATAAATTGAAACTCAGGATTTGGATGACGAAGGATAGGAGCTGAGGAAAAAGCTTCTTTGAGAGATTCAAAAGCTTCTATAGCCTCAGACGGCCATACTTTACAGTTTTGTCCTTTTCTTGTGAGAGAAGTAAGAGGAGAAGTAATAGTAGCAAAATTCTTGATGAACTTTCTGTAATAATTGGCGAAGCCTAGGAAACGTTGTAAAGCCTTCAAAGAATCAGGTCTAGGCCAATCCAAAATGGCAGAAAGTTTAGTAGGGTCCATTTCGAATCCAGCTGCCGATATTACATAACCCAGAAAGGGTATGGATTTTTGATGGAAAGAACATTTCTCCAGTTTAGCAAACAGATGGAATTCTCTTAGACGTTGAAGTACTTTCTTGACGTGGTGCACATGATCTTGGTGGTTCTGAGAAAAAATTAAGATGTCGTCCAGGTATATGATAACAAAAATATTCAAAAAATCACGAAAGATCTCATTTACAAAATGCTGGAAAACCGCCGGAGCATTGCATAGCCCAAAGGGCATGACCAAATATTCATAATGCCCAAATCGAGTGTTAAAGGCAGTCTTCCACTCATCTCCTTTGCGTATACGGATCAAGTTGTATGCACCACGTAGGTCGAGTTTGGTGAAAATGGTGGCTCCCTGAAGATAAGTAAAAAGTTCAGGAATAAGGGGCAGAGGATAACTGTTCTTGATGGTAATCTGATTCAATCCACGATAATCAATACAGGGTCTTAATCCGCCATCCTTTTTTCCCACAAAAAAGAAACCAGCCCCTACAGGGGAAGAGGAGGGTCGAATAAATCCTCTAGCCAGATTGTCTTTTATATATTCTTCCAGAGCCATGTTTTCTGGTTTAGAAAGTGGATATGTCTTGCCTCGAGGATAGGCAGCCCCAGGAAGGAGGTCAATGGGACAATCAAAAGGGCGATGAGGAGGAAGACGTTCAGCTTCTTTTTTGGAGAAGACATCCACAAAGTCATGGTAATGCATAGGTAAGGATTCTGGAGTTTCAACTGTGAGAGCAATAGTGAGTGGTAACTTAGTAATCTTTTGAAGACATTTAGTCTGGCATGTAGATCCCCAGGAAGTGAGTTCACCGAAAGTCCAAGAAAAAATGGGATTGTGAATCTGGAGCCAGGGTAATCCCAAGATAATGGGAAATTGCGGAGTGGGAATGACATCGAAACAAATTGTCTCAGAATGAAGTATTCCTACGGTGAGGATTAAGGGTTGAGTAGAAAACTGAATGTATCCAGAACCCAAAGGATCTCCACTGACCGTAGAGACTGAAATGGAATACTCCTTCTTTAGTAAGGGTATAGAATGAGTAGAAACAAATGTAGAGTCAATGAACACACCTCCAGCACCAGAATCAATTAGAGCTTGGGTATAGATCTTCTTATGTCCAATTAGAAGAGTTACTGGAACAAAGAGTTTCTTGTATAGGGAATGACCACTATTTTGGCTTAACTCAGTTCCCTGGACTAGAGTTAAGCCCTGGCTTTTACTGGCCTAGTAGGACAATCCCTTAATAAATGTCCTTTAAGGCCACAGTACAGACATAAGCCAAGAGTCCGTCTTCTCAAGCGTTCAGTCTCAGTTAATTTTATACTTCCTACTTCCATGGGTTCAGCCTGATCAGTAGTAGGAGAGGCTGGAGTGACTGGATTAGAAAAACGAGGAGCTAAACGAAAAGGAGTTCGAGTGGAAGTCCTCTGTGTTCTATCCTTTTCTTGTTGGCGTTCACGAAACCTGGCGTCGAGACTGATACAGAGATTTATTAAGGCTTCTAAGGACTCTGGAAGTTCACGATACACCAATTCATCCTTGAGACGCTCAGAAAGTCCTTTACGGAAAGCGGCTCTGAGTGCTCCCTGATTCCAAGTGGTTTCAGAGGCAAGGGTGCGGAACTCAATTGCATATTGAGAGACTGGTTGATTTCCTTGACGTAAATCCAGGAGAGTAGCTTCAGCAGCGGATGACCTTCCAGGTTTATCAAATACGTTTGAGAATGTAGATAGAAATGTATCAACATCCAACAGTATAGGATCATTCTTTTCTAGCAAAGGTGACACCCAAGCCAAGGCTTTTCCTTTCATTAAGGAAATAAGAAACGTGATTCTAGAAGAGGCAGTAGCAAAGAGAGTAGGGCTATTTCGGAAATGAAGACGGCATTGATTCAAAAAGCCTCTACATTCTTCAGGATTCCCATCATATTTATCCGGAAGAGGAATCCTGGGACTTAGTTGTACCTGAGACTGATTGTTAGGAATCGGAGGAGGTAATGCCTCAATCGGATTTGGATTGGGATTAGGATTGGGAGGTGCGGGTAGCAACCAAATTTTGTAATAGAGCAGTAATTTGATCAAGTTTAGTGTCCAGAGACTGCAAGTGAGTGGCATGAGAACCCAAGAGCTGTCCCTGGTGAGCCACGGCCATAGATAATTCAGTGGGGTCCATTTTTATGGCCCGTTTGTAATGTCAGCCGCTCTGGAATCAATCCGGGATGTAACCCAACTGCTAGCGTGAATTGAAAGCACACGCTAGCACACTGAGAAATATCCAGGACGTGACCCACTCAGGAAGCAGATTAGAAGATAACAAAAATGAATATTGTTCCAGAATGCAGGAAAGCCACAAAGGATAAAACGTCCCTTTAAGTAGTACAAAGAACAAAAAGGAAATGCTCTTACTTGAAGCTTCTGAAAAAGGTCCTCTTTAGCAGGCTTGTAAAACAAAGGAAAAGTTCTCTTTTGCAGCTTGTAAAAGTATAATGTCCCTTTAAGCAGGTTTATAACAAACAGAAAGGCAAAGTTCTCTTTTGCAGCTTGTAAAAGTAAATGTCCCTTTTAAGCAGGTGTATAACAAACAGAAAGGCAAAGTTCTCTTTTCCAGCTTGTAAAAGTAAATGTCCCTTTTAAGCAGGTGTATAACAAACAGAAAGGCAAAGTTCTCTTTTGCAGCTTGTAAAAGTAAATGTCCCTTTTAAGCAGGTGTATAACAAACAGAAAGGCAAGGTTCTCTTTTGCAGCTTGTAAAAGTAAATGTCCCTTTTAAGCAGGTGTATAACAAACAGAAAGGCAAAGTTCTCTTTTGCAGCTTGTAAAAGTAAAATGTCCCTTTAAGCAGGTCTTGTTTATCAAAGAATAGTTTTAAAGGTAAAGGCAAAAGCAAGGTCAGGCAGGCAGAAGTCGGCATCCAAATATCAGCAAAAGGTATAGGCAAAAGACAAGGTCAGGCAAGCAGAAGTCGGCATCCAAGTATCAGCAAAAGGGTAAAAGCTACAGGCAAGGTCAGGCAGGCAGAAGTCAATGTCCAAATATCAGCAAGTAGGGATTAGGCAAGAGGCTTGGTCAGGCAGGCAGAAGTCGGTACACAGAAGAACAAAACTGATATGGTACTCACAATCCAGGGAAACAAACAAACGGGCCCAGATTCAGATCTCCCGCCGAGATTTAAAGGGCAGGAGCGTAACCGTCATCAGAGGGGTGTGAGAGAAAGCGTCATGTTGCTAAGCAACATGACGTCAGAGACACAGAGAAGTTCCGGGAGCCGCGGCGACACGGCGATGAACGGAAGCGATCATGACAAGGATAAGGGTTATAAATACAAATTGGGGTTAGGATAAGGGTTACAGATACAAATTGGGGTTAAGTTAAGGGTTACAGATACAAATTTGTAATAGGATAGGTGTTACAGAAAGAAATTGGGGTTAGGATAAGGTTTACAGATAAAAATTGGGGTTAGGATAACGGTTACAGATACAAATTGTGGCTAGGATAAAGGTTAGAGAGAGAAATTGGGGTTAGGAAAAGGGTTACAGTTACAAATTGGGGTTAGGATAAGAATCACAGTTACAAAGTGTGCTTAGGATAAGGGTTACAGATACAAATTGGGGTTAGGATAAGGGTTACAGTTACAAATTGGGGTTAGGATAAGGGTTACAGTTACAAATTAAAGTTAGGATAAGGGTTACAGATGGAAATAGAGGTTTGGATAAAGGTTACAGTTACAAATAATGGTTAGGAAACACATTACAGATACAAATTAGGGTTAGGATAAGGGTTACAGTTACAAATTGGGGTTAGGATAAGGGTTACAGTTACATTTTGGGGTTAGGATAAGGGTTACAGATGGAAATAAAGGTTAGGATAAAGGTTACAGTTACAAATTGGGATTAGCATAGGGCTACAGATATAAATTGGGGTTAGGATAAGGGTTACACATACAAATTGAGGTTAAGTTAATGGTTACAGATAGAAATTTGGGATAGGATAAGGGTTACAGATAGAAATTGAGGTTAGGATAAAGGGTACAGATACAAATTGGAGTTAGGGTAAATGTAAAGATAGAAACTTGGGTTTGGATAAGGATTACAGGTACAAATTGGGGTTAGCATAAGGGTTACAGATACAAATTTGTGTTAGAATAAGGGTTACAGATACAAGTTGGGGTAAGGATAAGGGTTAAAGGTACAAACTGGGTTTAGGATAAGGGCTACAGATACCAATTGTGGTTAGGATATGTGTTACAGCTACAATTTGGGGTTAGGATAAGGGTGACATATACAAATTGGGTTAGGATAATGGTTACAGATACAAATTAGGTTTAGGATAAGGGATACCGTTACAAATTAGGGTTAGTATAAGGGTACTGTTAGTTATAAAAAAATGAGGTGCGCTAGGACAAACTGATACCAAACTCCCCCTTAAAAGACAATACCCCTACAGTTGTCTTAAAATAAGATTAAAAGGATTATAACAGATAATAAGGGAGGCGCTAAAAGCCAAAGGTATCACCACAAGTTTTAATAAAACACATATGCAGACAAATGGCACATATAAAAGGGACGTCTCCCCAAGAAATACAATGCTAAATGTTAAAAAGCCTAAAATAATAAAACTCTATATGATTAATAAAGCATCCACAGGTCTAAAAATACTAAAGAAATAACACTATATATGTTATACAGTAATAAGCAATTGTTACGATTCGTGCAGATTATCAAGTCTTTGCTCCATATATGAGAAAACAGAGTCAGTTTTATCAATTGTGTACCTTCCGTTAATCAAATACCACCAAGCTGCCGGATAAATATGAATGTAGCTGCCAATCAAGAACAAAAGTTTTTATATTTGCTCTTTTATATTCCAAAGTGTTCTTACTGCATAAAATGTTATTTAGCAAGTTATTCTGCCATGTACTTTACCAGATACTTCTTTGTGGGGTGAGAGATTTCCCCTCTCGCTCGGTATTCACCTCGAGCGGGGCCGACTGAGATTTTTCGGCGTCTGACGTCACTGAAAGAGGTTCAGGTTAGGAGAAGAGGCCGGTTCCTGCGCTTGCTTCTATTCACTGCAATCGCGGTCCTCACAGATGAACCCTGCACTTAGTGCTATTAGCACGCAAGGGTCTAGATGACTGGGCAATGTGATGGGTATCCAAAAATTCTTCCAAGCACAAGCCCCACAGATGTTATATTCCTTTGTAAGGAAATGGTTCCAAATTTATAACCCGGGTTAATGTATAGGAATCCAAAGATGTGTAAATAGTTGTCAAAGAGATAATAACAACACTGCCAACACAACTACGCGTTTCCCCCTCCTATGGGCTTTATCAAGATAGTGGTGACAAGTGTGAGTGTCCTTATTTAAAGGGATATCTTTCAATCTGATTGGTGGTGGTTTTAATTGGCAATTTATCTTAAGGTGGTACTCGACTTTTTAAGATGGTATTTTTCTCTTCTAACACCCTTATTGAAGGTCAAACAATCTTACTGTCAAAAGGAGCTTGCAATTGAATAAGATAAAAAGAGATAAAAAATTTATAACTGGATTAATTCCCAATTTAGTGTTCCTCCAACTCCAAAGAAAATTCCCAATTTAGTGTTCCTCCAACTCCAAAGAAAATATGTGTTTAATACTGTTTAATAATGTTTTTAGAGTAGGACATATTTGAACACTTCTATATAGGAGGGTAATTGTAACCCAAGCTATAATGATTCATATGATATATATATATATCTTTTTTTAATTATTAAACACATATTTTCTTTGGAGTTGGAGGAACACTAAATTGGGAATTAATCCAGTTATAAATTTTTGATCTCTTTTTTTCTTATTCAATTGCAAGCTCCTTTTGACAGTAAGATTGTTTGACCTTCAATAAGGGTGTTAGAAGAGAAAAATACCATCTTAAAAAGAAGCTGCTAATAAAGTTGAGTACCACCTTAAGATAAATTGCCAATTAAAACCACCACCAATCAGATTGAAAGATATCCCTTTAAATAAGGACACTCACACTTGCCACCACTATCTTGATAAAGCCCATAGGAGGGCGAAACGCGTCGTTGTGTTGGCAGTGTTGTTATTATCTCTTTGACAACTATTTACACATCTTTGGATTCCTATACATTAACCCGGGTTATAAATTTGGAACCATTTCCTTACAAAGGAATATAACATCTGTGGGGCTTGTGCTTGGAAGAATTTTGGGATACCCATCACATTGCCCAGTCATTCTAGACCCTTGCGTGCTAATAGCACTAAGTGCAGGGTTCATCTGTGAGGACCGCGATTGCAGTGAATAGAAGCAAGCGCAGGAACCGGCCTCTTCTCCTAACCGGAACCTCTTTCAGTGACGTCAGACGCCGAAAAATCTCAGTCGGCCCCGCTCGAGGTGAATACCGAGCGAGGGGGGAAAGATCTCACCCCACGAAGAAGTATCTGGTAAAGTACATGGCAGAATAACTTGCTAAATAACATTTTATGCAGTAAGAACAATTTGGAATATAAAAGAGCAAATATAAAAACTTTTGTTCTTGATTGGCAGCTACATTCATATTTATCTGGCAGCTTGGTGGTATTTGATTAACGGAAGGTACACTATTGATAAAACTGACTCTGTTTTCTCATATATGGAGCAAAGACTTGATAATCTGCATGAATCGTAACAATTGCTTATTACTGTATAACATATATAGTGTTATTTCTTTAGTATTTTTAGACCTGTGGATGCTTTATTAATCATATAGAGTTTTATTATTTTAGGCTTTTTAACATTTAGCATTGTATTTCTTGGGGAGACGTCCCTTTTATATGTGCCATTTGTCTGCATATGTGTTTTATTAAAACTTTTTAAGTGGTGATACCTTTGGCTTTTAGCGCCTCCCTTATTATCTGTTATAATCCTTTTAGTATAAGGGTAACAGTTAAAAATTGGAGTTAGGGTAAGGGTTACAGCTACAAATTGAGGTTAGGATTAGAGTTACAGATACAAATTAGGTTAGGATAAGGGTTATTAATACAAATTGGGGTTAGGATAAGGGTTACAGATACAAATTAGGTTAGGATAAGGGTTATTAATACAAATTAGGGTTAGGATAAGGGTTAAAGATACAAATTGGGGTTATGATAAGGGTTACAGATACAAATTGGGGCTAGGATAAGGGTTACAGTTATAAATTAGGGTTAGGATAAGGCTTATAGATAAAAATTGGGGTTAGGATAAGGGTTACAGGTACAAACAGGGGTTAGGATAAAAGTTACATAAGCAAACAGGGATTAAGATAAGGGTTACATATACAAATTGGTGTTAGGATAAGGATCACAGTTATAAATTGGGGTTAGGATAATGTTTCAGATACAAATTGGGGTTAGGATAAGGGTTTCAGATACAAATTGTGGCTAGGATAAAGGTTAGAGAGAGAAATTGGGGTTAGGATAAGGGTTACAGATAGAAATTGGGGTTAGGATAAGGTTACAGATACAAATTTGGGTTAGGATAAGGGTTACATATACAAATTGGGGTTAGGATAAGGGTTACAGTTACAAATTGGGGTTAGGGTAAAGGTTACAGATACAAATTGGGGTTAGGATAAGGGTTACAGTTACAAATTGGGGTTAGGATAAGGGTTACAGATGGAAATAGAGGTTAGGATAAATGTTACAGTTACAAATTGGGATTAGCATAGGGTTACAGATACAAATTGGGGTTAGGATAAGAATTACAGATACAAATTGGGGTTAGGATAAGGGTTACACATACAAAATGGGGTTAGGATAAAAGTTACAGATACATATTGGGATTAGACTAAGGGTTACATATACAAATTGGTGGTTAGGATAAGGATCACAGTTATAAATTGGGTTTAGGATAAGGGTTACAGATACAAATTGGGGTTAGGATAAGGGTTACAAATATAAATTGGGTTAGGATAAGGATTACAGATAGAAATTGGGGTTAGGATAAGGTTACAGATACAAATTGGGTTAGGATAAGGGTTAATATTGGGGTTAGGATAAGGGTTTCAGATACAAATTGGGGTTAGGATATGGGTTTCAGATACAAATTGTGGCTAGGATATCATGAAAAAACTGGATAATGTTAAGGTAAATAAAACTCCAGGCCCAGATGGAATACACCCAAGGGTGTTAAGGGAATTTAGCACTGTTATAGACAAACCGCTACTCATTATCCTCAGGCATGGTACCCCAGGATTGGCGTAAAGCTGATGTGGTGCCACTCTTCAAAAAGGGAAGCAGGGATGATCCAGGAAGCTATAGACCAGTTAGTCTGACATCAATAGTGGGGAAGATATAAGAAGGGATTATAAGGGATTATATTGATGAGCATATTCGTGTAAACAAGATAATGAGTTCTAATCAGCATGGTTTTAGGAGAAATAGATCATGTCAAACTAATCTAATTCTATGAGGAAGTAAGTAAAAATATAGATAAAGGGGAATCAATTGATGTGATAGACTTAGATTTTGCAAAGGCATTTGATACAGTGCCACATGAGAGATTAAGGCACAAAATTAAAGGACTGGGAATATCTGAAAATGTTAGCTCATGGATAAATAACTGGATAAAAGATAGGGAGCAACGAGTAGTAGTAAATGGATCATACTCAGATTGGACAAAGGTAATCAGTGGAGTCTGCAAAAATTAGAAGTATGGGCAAGTAAATGGAAAATGAGATTTAATATGGAAAAATGCCAGGTTCCACATTTTGGAAGTAAAAATAAGCAGGCAACGTATTTTTTAAATGGGACAAGACTTAGCCAAACAGAGGAGGAAAGGAATTTGGGAGTAGTAATAGATAACAAGCTAAAGATGGGTGCACAATGCAGGGCAGCAGCTTCAAAGGCTAATAAGATACTAGCATGTATTAAAAGAGGCATTGATTCAAGGGAGGAAAGCATAATTCTTTCACTATATAAAGCCCTGGTAAGACCTCACCTTGAGTATGGAGTGCAGTTCTGGGGACCGATCGCAAAAAAAGATATTGCAGAACTAGAAAAAGTTCAGAGAAGGGCCACAAAGCTAATAAAGGGATTGGAGAAATTAAAGGGACAGTTTACACTCATTTTCATGTAACTGTATGTAATAGACACTACTATAAAGAATAAGATGCACAGATACTGATATAAAAATCCAGTATAAAACTGTTTAAAAACTTACTTAGAAGCTGTCAGTTTGGCTCTGTTGAAAAGGCAGCTGGAAAGCCCACTGCAAGTGGCAAATAAGACACTCCCCCCACCCCCTTCTTTTGCATATGAAAAGACCCTTTACACAGACAGGAGCAAGCTGGAGAAGGTAGCTGACAGTATTCACATAAAACTTTGGGGCTTGGTTAGGAGTCTGAAAATCAGAGCAATGTTATTTAAAAATAAGCAAAACTATACATTTATTTAAAAAAAAAAAAACCTTTATGGGCTATATAAATAGATCATCTACAAAACATTTATGCAAAGAAAAAATGAGTGTATAATGTCCCTTTAACCTATGAGGAGAGGCTAGCCAAACGGAGTCTGTTTTCTTTAGAAAAAAGGCGCTTGAGAGGTGACATGATTACTTTATATAAATATATTCAAGGCCCATATTCAGAGATGGCAGAAGCTCTGTTTATTCCTAGAAAATTGTTTCTGACAAGAGGTCACAATTTAAGGTTGGAGGAAAGGAGCTTTAATCTTCTGCAACAAAAACGTTTTTTCACTGTAAGAGCAATAAAATTGTGGAACTCATTACGTACCAAAGGAGCTAGTGAATGCCAATACCCTAGATACATTTAAAAATAGTCTGGATACATTTCTGTATATAAACAAAATTCATGGATATGATTGCTAGTATTAAATGAGTCACCTTTTAGTGGGGTTATTTAAGCTTAACTGGAGATTGTTGTAAGTATTTTAGATTTGTATAGGTTGAACTTGATGGACTTCAGTCTTTTTTCAACCTTATCTACTATGTTACTATGTATCTACTATGTTACAGATACAAATTGGGGTTAAGATAAACATTACAGATACAAATTGGGGTTAGGATAAGGGTTACAGTTACAAATTGGGGTTAGGATAAAGGTTACAGATACAAATTGTGGTTAGGATAAGGGTTACAGATACAAATTGTTGTTAGGATAAGGGTTACAGATACAAATGTGGCTAGGATATAGGTTAGAGAGAGAAATTGGGGTTAGGATAAGGGTTACAGTTACAAATTGGGGTTAGGATAAGGATCACAGTTGCAAATTGCGTTTGGGATAATGTTACTGATACAAATTGGGGTTAGGATAAGGGTTACAAATATAGGCCTAGATTTGGAGTTCGGCGGTAAAAGGGCTGTTAACGCTCCGCGGGTTTTTTTCTGGCCGCACCATAAATTTAACTCTGGTATCGAGAGTTCAAACAAATGCTGCGTTAGGCTCCAAAAAAGGAGCGTAGAGCATATTTACCGCAAATGCAACTCTCGATACCAGAGTTGCTTACGGACGCGGCCGGCATCAAAAACGTGCTCGTGCACGATTCTCCCATAGGAAACAATGGGGCTGTTTGAGCTGAAAAAAAACCTAACACCTGCAAAAAAGCAGCGTTCAGCTCTTAACGCAGCCCCATTGTTTCCTATGGGGAAACACTTCCTACGTCTGCACCTAACACTCTAACATGTACCTCGAGTCTAAACACCCCTAACCTTACACTTATTAACCCCTAATCTGCCGCCCCCGCTATCGCTGACCCCTGCATTACACTTTTAACCCCTAATCTGCCGCTCCGTAAACCGCCGCCACCTACGTTATCCCTATGTACCCCTAATCTGCTGCCCTAACATCGCCGACCCCTATGTTATATTTATTAACCCCTAATCTGCCCCCCACAACGTCGCCGACACCTGCCTACACTTATTAACCCCTAATCTGCCGAGCGGACCTGAGCGCTACTATAATAAAGTTATTAACCCCTAATCCGCCTCACTAACCCTATCATAAATAGTATTAACCCCTAATCTGCCCTCCCTAACATCGCCGACACCTACCTTCAATTATTAACCCCTAATCTGCCAACCGGAGCTCACCGCTATTCTAATAAATGTATTAACCCCTAAAGCTAAGTCTAACCCTAACACTAACACCCCCCTAAGTTAAATATAATTTTTATCTAACGAAATAAATTAACTCTTATTAAATAAATGATTCCTATTTAAAGCTAAATACTTACCTGTAAAATAAATCCTAATATAGCTACAATATAAATTATAATTATATTATAGCTATTTTAGGATTAATATTTATTTTACAGGCAACTTTGTAATTATTTTAACCAGGTACAATAGCTATTAAATAGTTAAGAACTATTTAATAGTTACCTAGTTAAAATAATAACAAATTTACCTGTAAAATAAATCCTAACCTAAGATATAATTAAACCTAACACTACCCTATCAATAAAATAATTAAATAAACTACCTACAATTACCTACAATTAACCTAACACTACACTATCAATAAATTAATTAAACACAATTGCTACAAATAAATAAAATTAAATAAACTATCTAAAGTACAAAAAATAAAAAAGAACTAAGTTACAGAAAATAATAAAATATTTACAAACATAAGAAAAATATTACAACAATTTTAAACTAATTACACCTACTCTAAGCCCCCTAATAAAATAACAAAGCCCCCCAAAATAAAAAATTCCCTACCCTATTCTAAAATACAAATATTACAAGCTCTTTTACCTTACCAGCCCTGAACAGGGCCCTTTGCGGGGCATGCCCCAAGAATTTCAGCTCTTTTGCCTGTAAAAAAAAACATACAATACCCCCCCCCCAACATTACAACCCACCACCCACATACCCCTAATCTAACCCAAACCCCCCTTAAATAAACCTAACACTACCCCCCTGATGATCTTCCTACCTTGTCTTCACCATGCCAGGTTCACCGATCCGTCCTGGCTCCAAGATCTTCATCCAACCCAAGCGGGGGCTAGACATCCACTGAAGAAGTCCAGAAGAGGGTCCAAAGTCTTCCTCCTATCCGGCAAGAAGAGGACATCCGGACCGGCAAACATCTTCTCCAAGCGGCATCTTCTATCTTCTTCCATCCGATGACGACCGGCTCCATCTTGAAGACCTCCAGCGCGGATCCATCCTCTTCTTCCGACGACTAGACGACGAATGACGGTTCCTTTAAGGGACGTCATCCAAGATGGCGTCCCTCGAATTCCGATTGGCTGATAGGATTCTATCAGCCAATCGGAATTAAGGTAGGAATTTTCTGATTGGCTGATGGAATCAGCCAATCAGAATATAGTTCAATCCGATTGGCTGATCCAATCAGCCAATCAGATTGAGCTCGCATTCTATTGGCTGATCGGAACAGCCAATAGAATGCGAGCTCAATCTGATTGGCTGATTGGATCAGCCAATCGGATTGAACTATATTCTGATTGGCTGATTCCATCAGCCAATCAGAAAATTCCTACCTTAATTCCGATTGGCTGATAGAATCCTATCAGCCAATCGGAATTCGAGGGACGCCATCTTGGATGACGTCCCTTAAAGGAACCGTCATTCGTCGTCTAGTCGTCGGAAGAAGAGGATGGATCCGCGCTGGAGGTCTTCAAGATGGAGCCGGTCGTCATCGGATGGAAGAAGATAGAAGATGCCGCTTGGAGAAGATGTTTGCCGGTCCGGATGTCCTCTTCTTGCCGGATAGGAGGAAGACTTTGGACCCTCTTCTGGACTTCTTCAGTGGATGTCTAGCCCCCGCTTGGGTTGGATGAAGATCTTGGAGCCAGGACGGATCGGTGAACCTGGCATGGTGAAGACAAGGTAGGAAGATCATCAGGGGGGTAGTGTTAGGTTTATTTAAGGGGGGTTTGGGTTAGATTAGGGGTATGTGGGTGGTGGGTTGTAATGTTGGGGGGGGGTATTGTATGTTTTTTTTTACAGGCAAAAGAGCTGAAATTCTTGGGGCATGCCCCGCAAAGGGCCCTGTTCAGGGCTGGTAAGGTAAAAGAGCTTGTAATATTTGTATTTTAGAATAGGGTAGGGAATTTTTTATTTTGGGGGGCTTTGTTATTTTATTAGGGGGCTTAGAGTAGGTGTAATTAGTTTAAAATTGTTGTAATATTTTTCTTATCTTTGTAAATATTTTATTATTTTCTGTAACTTAGTTCTTTTTTATTTTTTGTACTTTAGATAGTTTATTTAATTTTATTTATTTGTAGCAATTGTGTTTAATTAATTTATTGATAGTGTAGTGTTAGGTTAATTGTAGGTAATTGTAGGTAGTTTATTTAATTATTTTATTGATAGGGTAGTGTTAGGTTTAATTATATCTTAGGTTAGGATTTATTTTACAGGTAAATTTGTTATTATTTTAACTAGGTAACTATTAAATAGTTCTTAACTATTTAATAGCTATTGTACCTGGTTAAAATAATTACAAAGTTGCCTGTAAAATAAATATTAATCCTAAAATAGCTATAATATAATTATAATTTATATTGTAGCTATATTAGGATGTATTTTACAGGTAAGTATTTAGCTTTAAATAGGAATCATTTATTTAATAAGAGTTAATTTATTTCGTTAGATAAAAATTATATTTAACTTAGGGGGGTGTTAGTGTTAGGGTTAGACTTAGCTTTAGGGGTTAATACATTTATTAGAATAGCGGTGAGCTCCGGTCGGCAGATTAGGGGTTAATAATTGAAGGTAGGTGTCGGCGATGTTAGGGAGGGCAGATTAGGGGTTAATACTATTTATGATAGGGTTAGTGAGGCGGATTAGGGGTTAATAACTTTATTATAGTAGCGCTCAGGTCCGCTCGGCAGATTAGGGGTTAATAAGTGTAGGTAGGTGTCGGCGACGTTGAGGGGGGCAGATTAGGGGTTAATAAATATAACATAGGGGTCGGCGATGTTAGGGGTAGCAGATTAGGGGTACATAGGGATAACGTAGGTGGCGGCGATTTGCGGTCGGAAGATTAGGGGTTAATTATTTTAAGTAGCTTGCGGCGACGTTGTGGGGGGCAAGTTAGGGGTTAATAGATATAATACAGGGGTCGGCGGTGTTAGGGGCAGCAGATTAGGGGTACATAAGTATAACGTAGGTGGCGGTCGGCAGATTAGGGGTTAAAATTTTTAATCGAGTGTCGGCGATGTGGGGGGACCTCGGTTTAGGGGTACATAGGTAGTTTATGGGTGTTAGTGTACTTTAGGGTACAGTAGTTAAGAGCTTTATAAACCGGCGTTAGCCAGAAAGCTCTTAACTCCTGCTATTTTCAGGCGGCTGGAATCTTGTCGTTAGAGATCTAACGCTCACTGCAGAAACGACTCTAAATACCGGCGTTAGGAAGATCCCATTGAAAAGATAGGCTACGCAAATGGCGTAGGGGGATCTGCGGTATGGAAAAGTCGCGGCTGTAAAGTGAGCGTTAGACCCTTTAATCACTGACTCCAAATACCAGCGGGCGGCCAAAACCAGCGTTAGGAGCCTCTAACGCTGGTTTTGACGGCTACCGCCGAACTCTAAATCTAGGCCATAAATTGGGGTTAGGATAAGGATTACAGATAGAAATTGGGGTTAGGATAAGGTTACAGATACAAATTGGTTTTAGGATAAGGGTTACAGATACAAATTGGGGTTAGGATACACATTACAGATACAAAATGGGGTTAGGATAAGGGTTACAGTTACAAATTGGGGTTAGGATAAAGGTACAGATACAAATTGGGGTTAGGATAAGGGTTACAGTTACAAATTGGGTTTAGGATAAGGGTTACAAATATAAATTGGGATTAGGATAAGGATTACAGATAGAAATTGGGGTTAGGATAAACTTTACAGATACAAATTGGGGTTAGGATAAGGGTTACAGATACAAACTGTGGTTAGGATAAGGGTTACAGATACAAATTGTGGCTAGGATATAGGTTAGATAGAGAAATTGGGATTAGGATAAGGGTTACAGTTACAAATTGGGGTTAGGATATGGATCACAGTTACAAATTGTGTTTGGGATAAGGTTACTGATACAAATTGGGGTTAGGATAAGGGTTACAAATATAAATTGGGTTTAGGATAAGGATTACAGATAGAAATTCGGGTTAGGATAAGGTTACAGATACAAATTGTGGTTAGAATAAGGGTTACAGATACAAATTGGGGTTAGGATACACATTACAGATACAAATTGGGGTTAGGATAAGGGTTACAGTTTCAAATTGGGGTAAGAATAAAGGTACATATACAAATTGGGGTTAGGATAAGGGTTACAGTTACAAATTGGGTTAGGATAAGGGTTACAGATGGAAATAGAGGCTAGAATAAAGGTTACAGTTACAAATTGGGATTAGCATAGGGTTACAGATACAAATTGGGGTTAGGATAAAGGTTACATATATAAATTGGGGTTAGACTAAGGGTTACAGATACAAATTGGGGTTAGGATAATGTTACAGTTACAAATTGTAGTTAGGATAAGTGTTACAGAAATAAATTGGGGTTAGGATAAGGGTTAGAGATACAAATTGGGGTTAGGAAAGGGGTTACAGATACAAATTGTGTCTAGGATAAAGGTTAGAGAGAGAAATTTGGTTTAGGATAAGGATCACAGTTAAAAATTGTGCTTAGGATAAGGGTTACATATACAAATTGAGGTTAGGATAAGGTTACAGATATAAATTGTGGCTAGGATATAGGTTAGAGAGAGATAGAAATTGGGGTTAGGATAAACTTTACAGATACAAATTGGGGTTAGGATAAGGGTTACAGATACAAATTGGGGTTAGGATAAGGGTTATAGATACAAATTGTGGCTAGGATATAGGTTAGAGAGAGAAATTGGGATTAGGATAAGGGTTACAGTTACAAATTGGGAATAGGATATGGATCACAGTTACAAATTGTGTTTGGGATAAGGTTACTGATACAAATTGGGGTTAGGATAAGGGTTACAAATATAAATTGGGTTTAGGGTAAGGATTACAGATAGAAATTAGGGTTAGGATAAGGTTACAAATACAAATTGGGGTTAGGATAAGGGTTACAGATACAAATTGGGGTTAGGATACACATTACAGATACAAATTGTAGTTACAGAAAGAATTTGGGGTTGGGATAAAGGTTACAGTTACAAATTGGGTTTAGGATAAGGGTTACAGATACAAATTGGGGTTAGGATAAGGGTTACAAATATAAATTGGGATTAGGATAAGGATTACAGATAGACATTGGGGTTAGGATAAACTGTACAGATACAAATTGGGGTTAGGATAAGGGTTACAGATACAAATTGTTGTTAGGATAAGGGTTACAGATACAAATGTGGCTAGGATATAGGTTAGATAGAGAAATTGGGGTTAGGATAAGGGTTACAGTTACAATTTGGGGTTAGGATAAGGATCACAGTTACAAATTGCATTTGGGATAATGTTACTGATACAAATTGGGGTTAGGATAAGGGGTACAAATATAAATTGGGGTTAGGATAAGGATTACAGATAGAAATTGGGGTTAGGATAAGGTTACTGATACAAATTGGGGTTAGAATAAGGGTTACAGATACAAATTGGGGTTAGGATACACATTACAGATACAAATTGGGGTTAGGATAAGGGTTACAGTTACAAATTGGGGTTAGGATAAAGGTACAGATACAAATTGGGGTTAGGATAAGGGTTACAGTTACAAATTCGGTTTAGGATAAGGGTTACAAATATAAATTGGGATTAGGATAAGGATTACAGATAGAAATTGGGTTTAGGATAAACTTTACAGATACAAATTTGGGTTAGGATAAGGGTTACAGATACAAATTGGGGTTAGGATAAGGGTTACAGATACAAATTGTGGCTAGGATATAGGTTAGATAGATAAATTGGGATTAGGATAAGGGTTACAGTTACAAATTGGGGTTAGGATATGAATAACAGTTACAAATTGTGTTTGGGATAAGGTTACAGATACAAATTGGTTTTAGGATAAGGGTTACAGATACAAATTGGGGTTAGGATACACATTACAGATACAAAATGGGGTTAGGATAAGGGTTACAGTTACAATTTGGGGTTAGGATAAAGGTACAGATACAAATTGGGGTTAGGATAAGGGTTACAGTTACAAATTGGGTTTAGGATAAGGGTAACAAATATAAATTGGGATTAGGATAAGGATTACAGATAGAAATTGGGGTTAGGATAAACTTTACAGATACAAATTGGGGTTAGGATAAGGGTTACAGATACAAACTGTGGTTAGGATAAGGGTTACAGATACAAATTGTGGCTAGGATATAGGTTAGATAGAGAAATTGGGATTAGGATAAGGGTTACAGTTACAAATTGGGGTTAGGATATGGATCACAGTTACAAATTGTGTTTGGGATAAGGTTACTGATACAAATTGGGGTTAGGATAAGGGTTACAAATATAAATTGGGTTTAGGATAAGGATTACAGATAGAAATTCGGGTTAGGATAAGGTTACAGATACAAATTGTGGTTAGAATAAGGGTTACAGATACAAATTGGGGTTAGGATACACATTACAGATACAAATTGGGGTTAGGATAAGGGTTACAGTTTCAAATTGGGGTAAGGATAAAGGTACATATACAAATTGGGGTTAGGATAAGGGTTACAGTTACAAATTGGGTTAGGATAAGGGTTACAGATGGAAATAGAGGCTAGAATAAAGGTTACAGTTACAAATTGGGATTAGCATAGGGTTACAGATACAAATTGGGGTTAGGATAAAGGTTACATATATAAATTGGGGTTAGACTAAGGGTTACAGATACAAATTGGGGTTAGGATAATGTTACAGTTACAAATTGTAGTTAGGATAAGTGTTACAGAAAAAAATTGGGGTTAGGATAAGGGTTAGAGATACAAATTGGGGTTAGGAAAGGGGTTACAGATACAAATTGTGTCTAGGATAAAGGTTAGAGAGAGAAATTTGGTTTAGGATAAGGATCACAGTTACAAATTGTGCTTAGGATAAGGGTTACATATACAAATTGAGGTTAGGATAAGGTTACAGATATAAATTGTGGCTAGGATATAGGTTAGAGAGAGAAATTGGGATTAGAATAAGGATTACAGATAGAAATTGGGGTTAGGATAAGGGTTACAGATACAAATTGGGGTTAGGATAAGGTTACAGATATAACTTGTGGCTAGGATATAGGTTAGAGAGAGAAATTGGGATTAGGATAAGGATTACAGATAGAAATTGGGGTTAGGATAAACTTTACAGATACAAATTGGGGTTAGGATAAGGGTTACAGATACAAATTGGGGTTAGGATAAGGGTTATAGATACAAATTGTGGCTAGGATATAGGTTAGAGAGAGAAATTGGGATTAGGATAAGGGTTACAGTTACAAATTGGGAATAGGATATGGATCACAGTTACAAATTGTGTTTGGGATAAGGTTACTGATACAAATTGGGGTTAGGATAAGGGTTACAAATATAAATTGGGTTTAGGGTAAGGATTACAGATAGAAATTAGGGTTAGGATAAGGTTACAAATACAAATTGGGGTTAGGATAAGGGTTACAGATACAAATTGGGGTTAGGATACACATTACAGATACAAATTGTAGTTACAGAAAGAATTTGGGGTTGGGATAAAGGTTACAGTTACAAATTGGGTTTAGGATAAGGGTTACAGATACAAATTGGGGTTAGGATAAGGGTTACAAATATAAATTGGGATTAGGATAAGGATTACAGATAGACATTGGGGTTAGGATAAACTGTACAGATACAAATTGGGGTTAGGATAAGGGTTACAGATACAAATTGTTGTTAGGATAAGGGTTACAGATACAAATGTGGCTAGGATATAGGTTAGAGAAATTGGGGTTAGGATAAGGGTTACAGTTACAATTTGGGGTTAGGATAAGGATCACAGTTACAAATTGCATTTGGGATAATGTTACTGATACAAATTGGGGTTAGGATAAGGGTTACAAATATAAATTGGGGTTAGGATAAGGATTACAGATAGAAATTGGGGTTAGGATAAGGTTACTGATACAAATTGGGGTTAGAATAAGGGTTACAGATACAAATTGGGGTTAGGATACACATTACAGATACAAATTGGGGTTAGGATAAGGGTTACAGTTACAAATTGGGGTTAGGATAAAGGTACAGATACAAATTGGGGTTAGGATAAGGGTTACAGTTACAAATTCGGTTTAGGATAAGGGTTACAAATATAAATTGGGATTAGGATAAGGATTACAGATAGAAATTGGGTTTAGGATAAACTGTACAGATACAAATTTGGGTTAGGATAAGGGTTACAGATACAAATTGGGGTTAGGATAAGGGTTACAGATACAAATTGTGGCTAGGATATAGGTTAGATAGATAAATTGGGATTAGGATAAGGGTTACAGTTACAAATTGGGGTTAGGATATGAATAACAGTTACAAATTGTGTTTGGGATAAGGTTACAGATACAAATTGGTTTTAGGATAAGGGTTACAGATACAAATTGGGGTTAGGATACACATTACAGATACAAAATGGGGTTAGGATAAGGGTTACAGTTACAATTTGGGGTTAGGATAAAGGTACAGATACAAATTGGGGTTAGGATAAGGGTTACAGTTACAAATTGGGTTTAGGATAAGGGTTACAAATATAAATTGGGATTAGGATAAGGATTACAGATAGAAATTGGGGTTAGGATAAACTTTACAGATACAAATTGGGGTTAGGATAAGGGTTACAGATACAAACTGTGGTTAGGATAAGGGTTACAGATACAAATTGTGGCTAGGATATAGGTTAGATAGAGAAATTGGGATTAGGATAAGGGTTACAGTTACAAATTGGGGTTAGGATATGGATCACAGTTACAAATTGTGTTTGGGATAAGGTTACTGATACAAATTGGGGTTAGGATAAGGGTTACAAATATAAATTGGGTTTAGGATAAGGATTACAGATAGAAATTCGGGTTAGGATAAGGTTACAGATACAAATTGTGGTTAGAATAAGGGTTACAGATACAAATTGGGGTTAGGATACACATTACAGATACAAATTGGGGTTAGGATAAGGGTTACAGTTTCAAATTGGGGTAAGGATAAAGGTACATATACAAATTGGGGTTAGGATAAGGGTTACAGTTACAAATTGGTTTAGGATAAGGGTTACAGATGGAAATAGAGGCTAGAATAAAGGTTACAGTTACAAATTGGGATTAGCATAGGGTTACAGATACAAATTGGGGTTAGGATAAAGGTTACATATATAAATTGGGGTTAGACTAAGGGTTACAGATACAAATTGGGGTTAGGATAATGTTACAGTTACAAATTGTAGTTAGGATAAGTGTTACAGAAAAAAATTGGGGTTAGGATAAGGGTTAGAGATACAAATTGGGGTTAGGAAAGGGGTTACAGATACAAATTGTGTCTAGGATAAAGGTTAGAGAGAGAAATTTGGTTTAGGATAAGGATCACAGTTACAAATTGTGCTTAGGATAAGGGTTACATATACAAATTGAGGTTAGGATAAGGTTACAGATATAAATTGTGGCTAGGATATAGGTTAGAGAGAGAAATTGGGATTAGAATAAGGATTACAGATAGAAATTGGGGTTAGGATAAGGGTTACAGATACAAATTGGGGTTAGGATAAGGTTACAGATATAACTTGTGGCTAGGATATAGGTTAGAGAGAGAAATTGGGATTAGGATAAGGATTACAGATAGAAATTGGGGTTAGGATAAACTTTACAGATACAAATTGGGGTTAGGATAAGGGTTACAGATACAAATTGGGGTTAGGATAAGGGTTATAGATACAAATTGTGGCTAGGATATAGGTTAGAGAGAGAAATTGGGATTAGGATAAGGGTTACAGTTACAAATTGGGAATAGGATATGGATCACAGTTACAAATTGTGTTTGGGATAAGGTTACTGATACAAATTGGGGTTAGGATAAGGGTTACAAATATAAATTGGGTTTAGGGTAAGGATTACAGATAGAAATTAGGGTTAGGATAAGGTTACAAATACAAATTGGGGTTAGGATAAGGGTTACAGATATAAAATTGGGGTTAGGATACACATTACAGATACAAATTGTAGTTACAGAAAGAATTTGGGGTTGGGATAAAGGTTACAGTTACAAATTGGGTTTAGGATAAGGGTTACAGATACAAATTGGGGTTAGGATAAGGGTTACAAATATAAATTGGGATTAGGATAAGGATTACAGATAGACATTGGGGTTAGGATAAACTGTACAGATACAAATTGGGGTTAGGATAAGGGTTACAGATACAAATTGTTGTTAGGATAAGGGTTACAGTTACAAATGTGGCTAGGATATAGGTTAGAGAAATTGGGGTTAGGATAAGGGTTACAGTTACAATTTGGGGTTAGGATAAGGATCACAGTTACAAATTGCATTTGGGATAATGTTACTGATACAAATTGGGGTTAGGATAAGGGTTACAAATATAAATTGGGGTTAGGATAAGGATTACAGATAGAAATTGGGGTTAGGATAAGGTTAATGATACAAATTGGGGTTAGGATAAGGGTTACAGATACAAATTGGGGTTAGGATACACATTACAGATACAAATTGGGGTTAGGATAAGGGTTACAGTTACAAATTGGGGTTAGGATAAAGGTACAGATACAAATTGGGGTTAGGATAAGGGTTACAGTTACAAATTCGGTTTAAGATAAGGGTTACAAATATAAATTGGGATTAGGATAAGGATTACAGATAGAAATTGGGTTTAGGATAAACTTTACAGATACAAATTTGGGTTAGGATAAGGGTTACAGATACAAATTGGGGTTAGGATAAGGGTTACAGATACAAATTGTGGCTAGGATATAGGTTAGATAGATAAATTGGGATTAGGATAAGGGTTACAGTTACAAATTGGGGTTAGGATATGAATAACAGTTACAAATTGTGTTTGGGATAAGGTTACTGATACAAATTGGGGTTAGGATATGGGTTACAAATATAAATTGGGTTTAGGATAAGGATTACAGATAGAAATTCGGGTTAGGATAAGGTTACAGATACAAATTGTGGTTAGAATAAGGGTTACAGATACAAATTGGGGTTAGGATACACATTACAGATACAAATTGGGGTTAGGATAAGGGTTACAGTTTCAAATTGGAGTTCGGATAAAGGTACATATACAAATTGGGGTTAGGATAAGGGTTACAGTTACAAATTGGGGTTAGGATAAGGGTTACAGATGGAAATAGAGGCTAGAATAAAGGTTACAGTTACAAATTGGGATTAGCATAGGGTTACAGATACAAATTGGGGTTAGGATAAAGGTTACATAAATAAATTGGGGTTAGACTAAGTGTTACAGATACAAATTGGGGTTAGGATAATGTTACAGTTACAAATTGGAGTTAGGATAAGTGTTACAGAAAAAAAATTGGGGTTAGGATAAGGGTTACAGATACAAATTGGGGTTAGGAAAAGGGTTACAGATACAAATTGTGTCTAGGATAAAGGTTAGAGAGAGAAATTGGGTTTAGGATAAGGATCACAGTTACATATTGTGCTTAGGATAAGGGTTACAGATACAAATTGGGGTTAGGATAAGGGTTACAAATATAAATTTGGATTAGGATAAGGATTACAGATAGAAATTGGGGTAGGATATGGTTACTGATACAAATTGGGGTCAGGATATAGGTTACAAATACAAATTGGTGTTAGGATAAAGGTTACAGATATAAATTGGGGTTAGACTAATGGTTACAAATACAAATTGGGGTTAGGATAAGGGTTAAAGTTACAAATTGGGCTGAGGGTAAGGGTTACAGATACAAATTGAGGTTAGGATAAAGGTCACAGTTACAAATTGGCGCTTAGGATAAGGGTTACAGATAGAAATTAAGGTTAGGATAAAGGTTAAAGTTATAAATTGGGGTTAGGATAAGGGTTAAAGTTACAAATTGAGTTGAGGGTAAGGGTTACAGATACAAATTGAGGTTAGGATAAAGGTCACAGTTACAAATTGGCGCTTAGGATAAGGGTTACAGATAGAAATTGAGGTTAGGATAAAGGTTAAAGTTAGAAATTGGGGTTAGGATAAGAGTTACAGATACAAATTAGGGTTAGGATATGGGTTACAGATACAAATTGGGGTTAGGGTAAAGGTTACAGATACAAATTAAGGGTTAGGCTAAATTACAGTTAGAAATTGGGGTTAGGAAAAGGGTTATAGATATAAATCGGGGCTAGGATTAGGGTTACAGATATAAATTGGGGTTAGGATAAGGTTTATAGTTACTAATTGGGGTTAGGATAAGTGTTACAGTTAGGCTTAGATATTGGAGTTTTGGTTAGGGTTAAGGTATGGGGTTGGGATCATGGCTACGTTAAAGCTTAGGGATTATGGTTAGGGTTGAGGTCAGGGTTACACTTAGCCTTAGGGTTAGGATCAAGGTTATGGTTAGATTTGCCAGCTCAGCCATGTTTTACTGGACAGTTATGAGCTACACCTGCTGCAGTGCTTAACATGCATTGTACCTCTGGACAACACTAGTACTGTTCTTCCCTGCACCATGTGTATATCATAACTGCCCAGGAAAACATGGCTGAGGTTAGCAACTGCAGTTTAGATCGGTTTTAAGATTGGAGATTAGAATGATAGAAGGTTGCAAAGCGTCACAGTACATAACTTTTATGCCTCTAAGTGGTTAACAGGATTCACTGATATTTCTGCACCAGCACATTACTGAGCCATAGTCTGGTCACAGTGACTTTCCTGATAAAAATATCACACTGTAGTTAAAATGTCAGTATTCTGCTTATGTAAGCTGAGTATGCCACATCTGCGGCACTTATTTCTATACTATATAAACTTGTAGAGCCGAGTGAGTCCGTGGTGTTGTTGTGAATACACTAAATAAATGTATTTAACGTTGCCAAGAGACTGAGACAACTGTTGTATTTCTGGGTTGTTGATGTCTAATCTCCTATAATTACATTCTCATTTGCTTTAAGCCTGAAATAAATTACAAAACAACATATTATCGTGGGAGAGTCAAACAAATTGGCACAAGTAAAAGAAATCATAGATTGTCATTACTATTTATTGATGTGGTTTATTTGTAGCCAATAGATATTTTAATTTTTAGATTAAAAAATTAAATACTGACATTGTTTAACCTTAAAGTTGCCCATAGCAGATATTGCAGCAAATCAAGTTATACAGGCCTTATAGTATCGTGCCAGGTAATTACCATTAATAAATAACTTGCCATATCAGGATCACAGCTATTAGAACAAATACTCTCTTCAGGGTTCAATTACGAGAGGCGCACTAACTGTTGCGCACAATGATATTGGCTCTTTGGGCTTTTTGCACATGTCGGAAATAGTGCGCAGATTACAAGTTGAAAGTAAACATGAATGTGAGAGAGCTTGTCAGGTTAGCACAACTTCCGAGCTGGCATAAAGGGTATCAGAATAAAATAAGGAGGCATAATTGACAACATAAACACATGTAAAAGCAGTTACACTCATATAACACTGTCTGATCATTTTTTTTTTTTTTTTTAAGGGATCAAAGATAGATGGTGTTTCATTAAAAAAGGCTGCAAAGGGCTTTAACATACAGTATATATGCATACATATACATGTCTAAATATGTGTATGTATATATATATATATATATATATATATACATTATATATATACAGTATGTGTGTGTGTGCACATGTATGTGTATATATGTATATGTGTATGTATGTGTATATATATATATATATATATATATATATATGTGTGTGTGTGTGTGTGTGTGTGTGTATACTGATACTAAAGAAAAGAAGAAAGCTTAAGGGGCTTAAAATAGCACTCGTTCCTAATAAGTGAGTAGTGAATATAAGTTAAAATACTATAACTTTAATGGTATACACTTTAAAAATGAGGAGAAAATCCTCAAAGAGCAACCCACCAACTGTAAATAGCTAAAATTACCGTGTAAACACCCCCTGTTTCCTGGCAGATAACTGCATGCATTGGCATCATGTGCCAGGGGTGAAAAACACGGATACAGCTAAAAATGTAACACAAACGCGTTTCGGTCTCTATACTGGCCTTTTTCAGTGTTTGAAATGACAAGCCGAAGCCTATTGCCGCTCCCTTATATGGGCACTCTTTAACATGGATCAGCCAATGAATGTTTTTTAACAGAAAACGCCCACCGTTAAGCCAATTGGCATTATCAAGATGTTCATCTCTTGGTGTGTGCTTTCTATTTATCTGTTATAGGTCGATTCAGTTCATAACCTCACATAGTGGGGGGCATTTGTTGTGAAAGTTGGCAGCCTATATTAGTGCTGATTATATCTATGTAATCTTGGCATAATTCAGATAAATAGGCCCCTAGTTATCAAGCCGTCAACCTCAAATACGCTGGAATTCCGCAGCGTATTTGTGGCGAGGCTGATTCGCCTTAGTTATCAAGCCCTAGATACTGGCAAAAGTAGAATTTAGTGACATAAGCTTCGATCCGCCGGACTCAAATTCTTACGTCACTCCAGATGTTCCGCACACAAGTGTGGCACTATCTGACTACTTTTGCTAGTTATCAAAAAACTAGCAGGTACGCTCGGCATTTTCCGGCCCAGCATACCTGGTTTTCAAACCGCCACCCTGGAGGCAGCAGATCCCATAGAAATCAATGGGAGTCTGACCATAGCGAAAGTTCATGTTCGCTGCTGCCAGATATCCCCCCTAACACCCCTAATCTGTCCCCCCTACACCGCCGCAACTAAATAAAGTTATTACCCCCTAAACCGCCACTCCCGGAGCCCACCGCCACCTACATAATACCTATTAACCCCTAAACCGCCGCTCCCGGAGCCCACCGCCACCTACATAATACCTATTAACCCCTAAACCGCCGCTCCCGGAGCCCACCGCCACCTACATAATACCTATTAACCCCTAAACCGCCACTCCTATACTGTTGCCACCTATAATAAAGTTATTAACCCCTATCCTGCGGATCCCGGACCTCGCCGCAACTAAATAAATAGTTTAACCCCTAAACCTCTGCTCCCGGACCCTGCCGCAAACCTATATTAAACTTATTAACCCCTAATCTGCCCCCCTACACCGTCGCCACCTATAATACATTTATTAACCCCTATCCTGCCCCCCCTACACCGCCGCCACTGTAATAAAATTATTAACCCCTAAACCTAAGTCTAACACTAACCCTAACACCCCCCTAACCTAAATATTAATTAAATAAATCTAAATAATATTTCTCTTATTAACTAAGTTAATCCTATTAAAAACTAAATACTTACCTTTAAAATAAACCCTAATATAGCTACAATATAAATAATAATTATATTGTAGCTATCTTAGGATTTATTTTTTTTTATTTTTTTTAAATCAAAGTTTTTTATTAAAGGTAATTAGTAATACAGCATGTATGACATATTCACAGAAATACCATTTCCTTATTACAGAACCAATCCTATATGCAGGATGACCAATATAGAATACTGAAGTAGCTTTTGGGAACGTCTATCAATATACAAAAATGTCATGTCTGCAAATTACCCCAAAATTTGTTAGTCACACTAATATATAACAATCATAACGAATTATAGTGGTCATCCTTTATATAAATATGGTAATCTGGTTTGATACCTTAGTTTTTTATTATATTTGTTGTGATAGTTGTGGTGCCTCTTTGTCCCAAGATGCTGCCTGATATAATGATATTTTAATCTAACCTGCTTAGCATAATAACAAATAGCAAGGGGGCACAAATCTATGAAGATGATATTGTAGTACCCTATTATCTAAAGTTTACTGCCTATTAGAATGATATTTTAACTTGACAAGCATAGAAAACTTATCAGGAATGAAAAACTAATTTTTCTCTGCAGGGTACTGTATAAGATATTAACTATATTATTAGCATTCATTAAATAGTTATGAATTCAAGTTAATACCATGAGCGGATGAATACCGCTGAATAATCACCAAAAAAGGGTGATTAACATGAGTGGGGGGGGGGGGGGGATGTGACAATGAAATAAAATAATTAGGATTATATAATGCCACACAAGGAAAATATATTAATCATGCCTGCAAAACCTAGACATCTATCTGAGTCATAGAGGAACTGATAAATATTGAACTCCCACTAAGAAAAGAGTTATAAGCTTGCTAATAATAATATAGTTACTCTACAATTCGATGACCAGTTTGAGGCTTCCCATCTTTCCTCACCCAAAAATACATCTAGGCATCACCATGAATAATTTAAGAACATTTGAGGAATATAACTCCAGAATCGTGAACATCTCTGACACCTATAGTACATTTAATGAGAGTATACTCTCTCTGCCTCAGATAAGCTGCAAAATCACATCAATTATTAAGTTAATAACAGTACTGTAAATGGCACAATATGAGCAAGAATAGTAAAATAAACCCTCTCTTTTACCCTAGTATAATAGAATACAATCAGTGGAGTTCTCTCCATTAACCTCCCTTTGCGTGGGATGGCCAATGCCACCTTATCTTCCAAGCAGCAAACAATTTCTTGTAATAGTTGCTATAAGGGGAAATACATAGTAGAGTCTAGGAGTGTAGGGAGAAGGTTACATATAGTATATAGAGATATTAAAGAAAATATAAACCTCTCTTCTGTAAACTAGGAGTATATGTTTAACTATTGCGGTACAGTGAGAAACAAGGGACATACACAAGCATAAAACAATAACACTCCTAACCAAAGTTTAATAGCAAACCTGAACCTTTTAGTCTAATATAAATTGTACAATAGCTTCAAAAATAAAGAGCTCTCATTACCACAGTTTAAAAGACGTTAGCCCCTTTGTATCCGGTCCAAAGACCATCATTAATGGGTTCAAATTTGAATTAGCCAAAGTCTCAAATTGGCATTCGCAGTTCTATAATGAGAGGGCTCGTTTAACCTACCCCAGACCTTATTGTTAGTATGTATGGACACTGAGTTAGCTGGGGAGACAAGTCAATCGTAACCTCTGCGGGTAGTGGTGGGACATCCAAGGTTCCTGGCCATCTGTGGACAATAAAATCTTCCATTTGTGCACTGAATTCTCCATTGTCCTCAAGAGGTTTAAACAGGCCGACCTGATTGTTGAACTGGATATGCTGCTGTACATCTTCCTGTACCGGACCCGCTTCTCTATACACCAACACCTCTGCCATGCTATTAGTAAGCGGTAACTCCGCTATTACCCTTTCCTTCTCCATAATTGCCATATTAAGCTCAATATCTCTCTCTTGTGTGAGCCGACCTTTCCAGATGTCCGCTGCTCGGGAACCACACCGGGGCCCCACAGTGCTCCCCCGGTCCGCAGAAACATCCGTGCACTGTTCGTGTGAATCAGAGAAAAAGGTGTCGGCTCCACCTTGCAATACAGCAATGCAAGCTGTGTGATGTTGGTCCAATCGATTAGACAGCTCCCGCAAACAGAATGCGATGCGCTCCATCTGTAATGAGGCCTTTAGGGTAAGCTTGTGTTCTAGTTCAGGTCTCCTTCTCCCTCATGAGTTATGGCAGTAGCTATAGAAATAAAGATTCTGCACCATTTATTCCTTCACCTCTCAGATCCGATATTAAATCAGCATGGTTCTGTCACTATATATCACTCCCTTGGCGATCCACAGTCTGCAGTTCTGCGGCGTTCCAAGGGCACATGGGAATAAATTCAGAACAGCGGTGTACTTTAATTGCTGTCTTAGGCCTATCTCCCCAGCCTAATAAAAGTAAATATTTAAAGGGTGATAGAAGGCTCGTAGCTAATGAACTTCTCACTGGACATGGGTTTGTGAATGTCCCCACCACTTTTGTGGTGTAATCTGCATCTGTAGGGGCTAGTTAATAGCTTTTAAATGATTATATTTAGGAGCTCTGCAAACACGCATCCATTCTCTTTGCTGGCTGACTCCGCCCCCAGGATTTATTTTTATTTTACAGGCAACTTTCAATTTATTTTAACTAGGTACAATAGCTATTAAATAGTTATTAACTATTTAATAGCTACCTAGTTAAAATAAAGAGAAATTAACCTGCAAAATAAAAACTAACCTAAGTTACAATTACACCTAACACTACACTATACTTTAATAAATTATTCCTATTTAAAACTAAATACTTACCTGTAAAATAAACCCTAAGATAGCTACAATATAATTAATAATTACATTGTAGCTATTTTAGGATTTATATTTATTTTACAGGTAACTTTGTATTTATTTTAGCTAGTTAGAATAGTTATTAAATAGTTATTAACTATTTAATAACTACCTAGCTAAAAGAAATACAAAATTACCTGTAAAATAAATCCTAACCTAAGTTACAATTAAACCTAATACTACAATATCATTAAATTAATTAAATTAATTAGCTACAAATAACTACAATTAAATACAATTAAATAAACTAACTAAAGTAAAATAAATTCAAAGTTGCCTGTAAAATAAAAATAAATCCTAAGATAGCTACAATATAATTATTATTTATATTGTAGCTATATTAGGGTTTATTTTAAAGGTAAGTATTTAGTTTTAAATAGGATTAACTTATTTAATAAGAGAAATATTATTTAGATTTAAGTTAGGGGGGGGTGTTAGGGTTAGTGTTAGACTTAGGTTTAGGGGTTAATAATTTTATTACAGTGGTGGCGGTGTAGGGGGGGTAGGATAGGGGTTAATACATTTATTATAGGTGGCGACGGTGTAGGGGGGGCAGATTAGGGGTTAATAAGTTTAATATAGGTGGCGGCGGTATAGGGGGGGCACGATAGGGGTTACTAGGTATAATGTAGGTGGCGGTGGTGTCCGGGAGCACCGGTTTAGGGGTTAATACATTTATAAGAGTTGCGGCAGGGTCTAGGAGCGGCAGTTTAGGGGTTAATAACTTTATTGAGTTGCGGGGGGCTCCGGGGGCGCCGGTATAGGGGGTAGAACAGTGTAGTTAGTGTGGGTGCTTAGTGACAGGGGTATCAATAAAGCTGTCAAAAAGCCGAAGAGCAGCGAGATCGGATGAGTGATAACTATCACAGTCCGCTGCTCATCGCCCCGTACTTGGTGCACGGCTTTTTGACAGCTTTTTTGATAACTTAGGCGAAATTTTGAAGGTACGCGGCAGCGATGGTAGGCGAGCTTAGGCGGGCGTATTGAACCGGCGAAGGCAGGTAAAGTAGACGGCTTGATAACTACCCCCCACAGTGTGTTTGTCTTGAGATCCGGATATATACGATCCTCATTGCTATATATAGTGCTAATAATATTGATGCTGAGTCAAAGTAATCATTACGGTAAATTTTATATGTGGTGACGATTATAGTATTCTCTACAATCGCACCACTAAACTCCAGCATTGGCACATTAAATACTGTGAGCAATTTTGTGGATCAGCATTGGATCCATACAATACACATTCCATACACACAGCTAGATTACGAGTTGTGCGTTATGAGTGAAAAAGCATTGTTATGGCTCTTTTTCAATACCGCTGCT